>NC_053120.1:2709016-2756828 GCF_010015445.1 Perca fluviatilis
TTACAGGATTACATCCTCAGTTTAATATCTGCTGTCACATCTCTCCCCCTGAGGTTTGTTTCCTACATTTCCCAGAATGCCATTCAATAATCCCAGAGGACACACAGTCTCCGTGCGTTCATGGACATCTGAAAAATGTTTTTCCGAGTGAAAACGTCACCATTCACGTAACGTCCTGTGGAATCAGAGGAGGGAAACTCAGACTGGATTTTGATAACCGAAGTTTCCCAGTTGGTGACGCGTTGTTGACAGCTGACGTTTGATGGAGGCGACTTTGGTTCACTGAACATATTTTAATGACAATAAACGCCTCTGCCAAGAAACATGCACAGACATAACATGTTTGAAATTATTCATAAATAGGCCTATATATAAAAAAACACCTTATCCGTGGCTCTTTTCCCGTTGGTTTTCCTGCAGATAACACAAACAAACACCTGTCCATGTGCTGTTTGGATGCTCGTATAAGAAAACAGCAGAGAATCTTCTGTTATTGTGGCCTCCATGTTTTCACCACCTGATGCCTCGGCTACAGCCAACAGTTGGTGGCAGTCATGCAACAAGTTGTTATGCCAAACGCCAATATAACAGAAGAAGAAGAACACGCATCCCGACCATGTGAACGCTGCCAGTCGGAAAAACAACGTAACCAGGGGGTCCCTGTTATTCCGAGGTGGCATGAACGCACAGCATGTCAACGTCACACCACTGCAAACAAAGTGAGTAAATGAATAAAACACATCCTTAAAGTGATGGTTCGGAGTAATTTACCCTAGGGTCCTTTGCACCATGACCTCGAGCCAAACACCCCCAGAAGCTTTTTCACCTGGGTCTAACATTGGGCAGTTAGCGTAGTAGCGTTACCGGCAAATAGCTTAACGCAGGGGCTAATGGACCCACGTTTGTATCTCGTAAATGACCCCACTAATAATGCCCGAAATGATACCAAAGGTCTACACTAGTACAAATAGGTTATGTACTCATAAAACGATGGATTGTAAAGTTTGTAAGTACACCAGAAGTTTATGAACACTTGCCTGCTCTCTTCTGCTCTCTGTTGCTGCTGCTACCTGCAGTTAGACGAGTGCTTAGGGACCGTCTATAAAATTACTACAACCAAAAGAGATACAACAAAAATATGTATTAATTTAATGATTAAATAAGGTAATGTCTCCAAACTTACCTCAATTACTACTTGTCTCCTGCTAGTTATACTACAGCACTTACTTTAAAAAATAAGTTAAATTAACCCTCATGCCCTCTTCGGTCATTTTTGTACATTTTTCTCAAGTTTTTTTTTCATTTCGTGATCATTTTTGCTGTGTTACTTCTTATGGCATGAAATTTTGTAGGAATCCTTTTCAGTCAAATTTTTAAATCCAGTGTTTTTTACTCTTACATGTCTTTTATACTTAAATGATTCATTTTGTACCCTCTGGACACCTTCGAGGCAAAAATGTCCCCGCGCACACAAAAACTGTTATTAAATCATCATATATCAATATTTTTTTCTGCTTTTTTTCATGAATCACTTAAACAACTTCTTACCTAATCAAAACCACCAAACATTCAATCATTTTCAGGATTTTAACCCTTTAAATGCCAGTTTATGTATTTGAAGTATGTCATTTTTTTTAAAAAAAACACAAAAATTATTTTTTTCCCATATAATGAATAATATTTAGATGGGGCTTTGGTGGGGATTAGAGGCTTGGATATCTCAAAGATAAGCAACAAAACTGATTTGATTGCATTAGTATTTTTTATGTAATTCCAGATACTCCCTTTGGACACCTTCGAGGCAAAATGGGCCCCCATTGACTTCCATTATAACCACATGTTTTGATCTCACTGCCTTTACAGTATAAAACCATGCATTCTGTAATGTCAGCATTTCATTTGGAAGAAAACTAGTCATATTTGACATTTTTACAGTATTTCACCAGATTCAACCAATTTGGCCTTGTAGGCCGATGCATGAAATTATAGTTATATTATGGAGCTGTGTGTGTGTGTGTGTGTGTGTGTGTGTGTGTGTGTGTGTGTGTGTGTGTGTGTGTGTGTGTGTGTGTGCACGCGTGTGCGATGTGTATGTGTGTGTGTGTGTGTATATATGTATATTTGTGTGTGTCTGTGGGTGTGTGGGTGTGGGTGGGTGTGTGTGTGTGGGTTGGGTGTGTGTGTGTGTGTGCATGTATGTATGCGCGTGTGTGTGTGTGTGTGTGTGTGTGTGTGTGTGTGTGTGTGTGTGTGTGTGTGTGTGTGTGCATGCATGTATGTATGCATGTCTGTGTGTGAGAGAGAGTTTGTGTAAATCTGTAAACAAACAATGATAATTTTAGTGGTGAAAAAAGCGCACCTTACTTTAGCCAGTTATATTATGGAGCTGTGTGTGTGTGTGTGTGTGTGTGTGTGTGTGTGTGTGTGTGTGTGTGTGTGTGTGTGTGTGTGTGTGTGCGTGCATGCGTGTCTGTGTGTGAGAGAGTTTGTGTAAATCTGGGTGAAAAAAGGGCTTCTTTTAAAGGATGCATTTCATGTGTCTTTGAAGTCGTGCTTGAATAAAAACATTGTCTCCTGCATTTGTTGTAAACAAAACCAACTATTAGTGTGTTGATGCACCTGGCTCTAGAGAAGGAGAAAGACCTGGAGCAAAGAGAAGGAGCCTTTATCTTCCAGCCAACTGCAGGACTCATCTGAAGATGACACAAGTTTCTGGAGTCTGACAAAATGGTCACTGGTGTCCTCCAACTCTGTGAGTGCCTCTAACCTTCCTCTGAAAGTGGAGAGGACACTGAAGATCCTGTCCATCCTAACATTGAATGGACAGTGAAGAATTGGCAAGTCTGGTCTCCATCTAATACTGAGACGCTGCGCAACATTCAAGCACCGACCGGCATGATGTCAGAGCCCAGGAGATATGCCATATCAAGAATCCATGATGTGGCATCCTCTTTCCACCTTTTCTTCACTCTTGACTTGATCCAGCTGATTCAGGAAATGACAAACCTACACGGGAGGTGTTCAATCTCAGGATGGAGTGATGTGGATGCTCAAGAGATTTTAACATACATGGGACTTCACACTTGGCTGGGTGTAGCCGGTCCAAAGGGGAATCCACCCGAGGCCTGTGGGATGTCCATAGTGGGAGACCAGTCTTCAGGGCCACCATGTCCCACAAACCATTTGAAATGATAAGCGCCAGTTTACAGCAAATGCAGGAGACAATGTTTTTATTCAAGCACGTCTTCAAAGACACATGAAATGCATCCTTCAAAAGATGCCTTTTTCAGCCCTAAAGTGATCATTGCTTGCTTACAGGTTCACGCATACAAACTCACACACACACACACACACACACACACACACACACACACACACACACACACACACACACACACACACACAAAACACACAACAACAAAAAAAACACACACACACACACAAACACACATAACACACACACACACACACACACACACACATACACACACACACAACACACACACACAGCTCCATAATATAACTATAATTTCATGCATCCGGCCTACAAGGGCAAAATGGTTGAATCTGGTGAAATACTGTATAAAATGTCAAATATGACTAGTTTTCTTCCAAATGAAATGCTGACATTACAGAATGCATGGTTTTATACTGTAAAGGCAGTGAGATCAAAACATGTGGTTATAATGGAAGTCAATGGGGCCATTTTTGCCTCGAAGGTGTCCAGAGGGAGTATCTGGAATTACATAAAAATACTAATGCAATCAAATAAGTTTTGTTGCTTATCTTTGACATATCCAAGCCTCTAATCCCCACCAAAGCCCCATCTACATATTATTCATTATATGGAAAAAAATAATTTTTGTGTTTTTTGTAATAAAAAATGAAATACTTCAAATACATAAACTGGCATTTAAAGGGTTAAAATCCTGAAAATGATTGAATGTTTGGTGGTTTTGATTAGGTTACAAGTTGTTTAAGTGATTTATGAAAAAAAGCAGAAAAAAATATTGATATATGATGATTTAATAACAGTTTTTTGGTGTGCGTGGACATTTTTGCCTCGAAGGTGTGCGAGTAAAGTTTTTAAGGAGGGCATGAGGGTTAAAAAATATTTTTGTTGCATCTCTTTTCGGTGTTGTAATTTGTAGACGTCCCTAAGCACTCGTCTCACGCAGCAGCAACAACAACAGCAGAGAGCAGAAGAGAGCAGGCAAGTGTTATTTACATAAACTTCTGGTGTACTTACAAACTTTACAATCCATCGTTTCATGAGTACATAACCTATATATACTAGTGTAGACCTTTGGTATCATTTCGGGCATTATTAGTGGGGTCATTTAAGAGATACAACCGTGGGTCCATTAGCCCCTGCGCTAAGCTATTCAGCGGCTACCGCTACTCTACGCTAACTCTCCCAATGTTAGACCCAGGTAAAAAAAGCTTCTGGGGGTGTTTGGCTCGAGGTCATGGTGCAAAGGACCCTAGGGTAAATTACCCTGAACCATCACTTTAACTTTAGTAAAGTATTAATCCCACACTGTTAAAATGTAAAGTAAAACATCTAAATTACAACTTTTTTCTTGAAATATTACATTTCTTTCCAAAATATTACGACTTTGTTACTTGAAATATTTTGACTTTTTACTTGAAATGTTAGGAATTTTTACCTGAAATATTATGACTTTGTTACTTGAAATATTTTGGATTTTTACTTGAAATGTTATGACTTTTTTCCCAAAATATTATAACTTTTTTACTTGAAATATTTACTTTCAGATTTAAGTTCCTACATTTCCCAGAATGCCATTCAATAATCCCACAGGACACACAGTATGTCAACGTCACACCACTGCAAACAAAGTGAGTAAATTAATAAAACACATCCTTAACTTAAGTCAAAGGATTAATCCCACACTGTTAGAATGTAAAGTTAAAGATCTATATTACAACTTTTTTCTTAAAATATTGATTTTGACACACAGTTAAAATGTAACTTAGTTACATTCTGCTGGTTTTTACTTGGAACAGATGAAGTTAAGCTGGTGGTCATCATCGATCAGTTTGACCCAAGTTCCCTCTCGGTCCATGGCTCCAGACATGTTGCAGTCGTCCCCAGACTGGGGGAGGGCCCAGTTCTTGTAGCGGACCGTCTCGTCACTGACCCAGAACCAGAAGTCCAGAGTGCAGGTGTAGCGCAGTCCCATCCACACGTGGGGAGTGGAGGCCATCTTGGCTCTCTCCTGGACCCAGCGCTGATCGTCCAGGTTGGTGATGGAGACAAGGTCGCCATGGTGATCTCTGCAGTAGTATAACGCGTCCTCCCAGATCATGCTCTGGTTGATCAGGATCACTGAATCTGTCAGGGGAGAAGGAGAGTCAACCAGGGGAAAAGTCAGTCGGGTGGAGCCAATTAGTGACAAAGCAGAGACCCAAATGCTCCCCCGTGGAGACAAACACAGGACAGTTTACAGTTTTTTCCGATTGTTTACACACTAAAATAAAAATTTCCACACAATTTGCAAAATTCTACTCCAATGAGCGAAACACCTCCAAAGATTTGCACAACATTACACACAATGTCTGCTTCACCCTTTTGCAAAACATTACACACAGTGATTTGCAAAACTCTACACACATTTTCACACCTTAGACACAGATAAGGATTGTGAGGTTACTTCCTTGTCATTACAAAGCCCCGGATTGCCAATGACCACACCAATGAACAAATTGGATAAACACATCCACCAGGTGTGGAAGCACACATGTGCTAATTTGAAAACGCAGCACTCAGGTGTGCTATATGGCCTGATCCAGCCAGACGGAGAGATGATGAATAGTTACAGTATTCTTGTTGCTTTTACAGTAGTTTTTCTTCAGAGTCAAAGTGTATGTACTTCATGCAGTAATTTTTATTTGTCTACAGATTTTATTTGTTTCATTGATTTCATTGTTGGTTGATTACTGTAACTGATTATGGTAAGAAATACTGTAAGTATTGAAATAAATACTTGAAATATTCAGTCTGCAGCATCAGTGTTGTGCAGTGCTTGGTAAGTTTATAGTAGGCCTATTTGTGTACATTCTCCCTATATCTCAAACTAATCATGAAGAATGTTGTGGGTTTGTCACTATTTTTTTTGTCATCTAAATTATTCCTTACATAATAATGTCTGGCCAAAAATTGCAAGTTATATCATTATCAAGACATTCAACAATGATGAACCTCATACCATAATACTTAATAAACTAATAAATAAAGTGAATCATTAAACAGATGTAGATGTACAGTACCGTTAGATAGACCTTCTGATAAACTCACCGTTGTAGCAGAAGAAGGGTTTTGTTTTATTACAGTAATCGGAGCTCCAATTTCCATTTGACATAGTCATAGCACATGTCTTCTCAGGGTCTTTATCTTCACCTTTATCCCAGGATGTGAAAGAGAAATTGCTCCCATCTGACCAACTCCAGTCAGAGTCTCTGAACAGGCCGATCCAGAAAGGGCAATGGTTTTTATAATTGTTGCACTGGATGTCATAATTCTGGCACTGGCTTAGATAATTCTGGCACTGTTTTGCATAATCCGGTTGCTGTGTCTTGAAGAGTTCTATCTGGTTGACTCCACTGATCATGTCAGTGTGATTTTCTCTGCAGTATCTCTGAGCGTCTGTCCAGTTCATCATCTGGTCAATGATGTGAAATGTTTTGCTGGATTTATTATGTCCTGTGGAACACACAGACAAACCTTTTGTTTTTTATTTTGTCTGATAAAATCCTACATTATTCTTATTTCAAAACAAAAATATTATATCAATTCAGAGACTTTCCTCTTTTGAAAAACTCCCCCAGAAGTGGTTTGTTCCAGCATCATTCTGACCTATATTCAGGTTTCTAGTGGCGCCCTCTAGTGGCCGTAGTAGAGTTCTGACGGGAGCAAAGCAGGAAGTAAGGTGAGGAAGTAGAAGAGCCAAATGTCCTGGTAAGGAGGGCGGGGTTCAAACAAACACAGACGTGTTTAAAACTGTGACCGTTACCTTCTCTGGTTTAGATATGAGGACAGAAAAACTCTCGTGTGGTTAGATTAGAGGGGGACAAAAGTCAGAACTACTACGACCATCGCCCCTACAAACATAAATATAGGTCAGAATGATGCTGGAACAAACCACTTCTGGGGGAGTTTTTGTAGAGGAGAACAGTCTCTATGCGCCAAATATTCTCACCATCATAGCAGATAAAATCATAACTTGTAGAACATAAGTCGTCATCCCATGTGCCATCATGCATCCTCACACAGATCTTCTGATCGCCTACATTATCCGGTTGTGTTGAGGACCATTTACCTCTACTCTTGTTGAACTCCACCCCTGGCTGAGACCAGCGCCAACGCCGGTTTGTTGTTTTGTTTTGCCGCCCAATCCAGGCTCCGCCTTGATACTGTCCAGCTGGTTCAGTCGTGGAGTTAAGGAGTCTCTGCCTGTCTGTCTGGTTAGACACTGTGGCCAGGTCAGTGTGGTTCTTTCTGCAATACTCCTGGGCTGCTTCCCAGGTCATCTCATATCTAATGAAGTGGTAGTCATACAGCTGACCCCCAATGGAGGAACACTGACCTGATAACAGAGAAGAAACTGAAAGAAACTTTGTTTTGTTTTTAAACCAAGGGCCTGTTTCACAAAACCAAGATAAGGGATTAAGCTGGGATTTCCCAGTTATCCTGGATGAATTTAGCCTTGACTCGGTTTCACGAACAGCGGGGCGCAAATAAATCACCATGGAGATTTATTCTGTGCAGCTAGCCTGCCCCGAACAGGCTAACAGCCAGGATTTATTTAATCCTGAGCGCCTTTTCTGATCACCCAGCAGTGGTTTTATTTGTTATTATAAGTTATTATTTAAAGTTGTGACCATTATTTTTTTATTCATAATTATGCATGTGTCAGTCATTGTTACTGTTCTGATGCTGTATGAAGACTGCTGTTCATATTGTTGTTAGAAGTTTAATTAATATATTATGGCAGTTGTTGAGATATTTAGAAAAGGCTGATAACATTTCAAATGTGTTTTAAATGAAGTCTGTTACTAAGGGCAACACATACAATGCTGTACATTTCTATAGTTGACCAATGCCCTTGAATTATTTTAGTTGATTCATTTTGTTTTAAATTCTTTAACAATAAGGATCATGTTTGTTCCACTTCCATATGCATTGTATTTGGCATTCTTAGCACATAATTTATGTTGTCCATTAAACTGGGACTATAATTTGGGAGGATTGTACAATTTAAGAACATATCCTAATTGTACAATCCTCCCAAATGATAGTCTTAGTTCACTGGACCAGTAACTATCTAGTGATGTAGGCTACTGTACATTCATGTAACAGCAGGGAGAGGACACCTCTACATTCATGTTTACAGAGTGCATTATATTTATTACTTAATTATCTTCATAGTTTCTAGATTTTAGAGTCCAATTTCTTCAGTGTCTTTATTTTTTATGTCCATACATATGAGGGAGTAAGGCATATAATATGTAGAGAAGGGAAACTTCCTCTATAAAAAAAAAATTTAAAAACGCGAAAAAGTGTGGCAGATAATAGCGGACCAACTGAATGATAGTCTAAAAATATAAATTTATGAACTACTGCTCTTAAAAGTGCTGTAGGTAGTATTGTGAAGATCCAGGACTTAGCCAAAACATTTGAACATCAACAACTTCTCAGTCCCTCCCCCTTTCCTGCTAACGCCCAAAACGGTCTCCTAAGCCCCTCCCCCTCAAGGGAGAATTAATGCGTGTGTGAGCTGTGATTGACATGCTGTTAGACACCTCCGCCCGCTTGGCCCTTGATTGGTGCATCTGAACAGGGAGCTGTGGATTTTTGCAAATCACACTACAGGCTGTAGGTGAGCCAGAGGAGCCATATTTTTGTTGAATTACCTGCTTCATGTAGTTCTACTGGAACATAGGGTCAGTTTCAGCAAATATGACAGAAAGGTAGTTGTATAAGTCTTACCTACTGCACCTTTAACTGAAACCATTCAGTCACTGTCATTTTGCAAAAACGAACAGTTAGTACTACACGTTGCATTAAAAGCGAGCAGTGGAAGTTAATATGACTTAGGAAACTTATATTTTAGCCCATGAGAGAGAGGGAGGAACAGAGTTAAAGAGATATTTACACATCATATTCTAGCGTTGTAGTAAATGGATCTTCATGGTAAATTTCCCGGAGTAACATTATCTTCTTCTTACTTTTAAGGCAAAGAGTACAACTGTCAATTTGTGCAAATGATTAGTAGCCTAATCCTTGAATGGAATGATTATGATGGTTCAGAGGGGAGAAAGTGGTCGTTAATGTATATGTTTAGGCTACTTATGCATTCAGTCGGTCCATGATTGTCTGCCACACTTTCTCTCACTGTTTTATTACAGAGGCTGTGTTTCTTTTCTTTTATACAAATAATGTGTTTCACGCGTCATCATACTTCACACAAGAAGCTGCTGCTCACTCTGTATAAAGTATGTACAATGCATATTCTCCATTGTGGCATCAGTAAATCTGTGATCAAACTTGCAGTCTTTTGAGGAAAGCCGTGGATGCGCATCTATCTGAATTACTTCAGCCTGGCTCGAACTAGTCGCTCCTCCTCAGCCTGGCTTGGCCTTCGCTGAAACGCACCAAGCCTGGCTGCACAGGTTAGACTAGGTCAAGCCCTCGCTTTATCAGTTATCCTGGATTTAGGATGCCTGCTTTTGTGAAACAGTCCCCCTGACTCTATTTCCCATGTTTTTGTTTCTAAGTGAGTGTTATTAAAGAGTAAGATACTTTTAGTTTAACATGAAACAGCCCCAAATCACCATCACCAAACCCACCAGTCTCCATGTAAATAATCGGGACTTTTAGCGTGTATAGAGCCAGCATATCTCCACCAGACTCCATGAATCCATGCACCTCTGCTCGCGACAGATGTTTCAAACAGTACATGTGAGAAATTTCTCTGTTATTTTACTGACAAAGTTGCATCTGTCAGGCAAAACGCCAGTGCCAATTTCAATGTCTCTAGACCTGCTGCTCCTGTGCACTCTGCTGTGTTTGGGGAAATTAAGCCAGTTTCTCTGACATTGCTAACCGGTGGTAGTGCAACACATAAACCCAACCAACTGTCCCTTAGACATTGTTCCTGCCAGGATAGTGAAGGAGGTTTTTAATAGCACCATTGGGTTAAGTCTTCTTACTTTTTTAATTCCAGTCTTACTTTAGGTTCTGTCCCAGCCTCCTTTAAACACGCTATGGTCAGGCCCCTACTTAAGAAGCCTAATCTTGAGCTTACGGTGTTGTCCAATTTTAGACCAGTCTCTCATCTGTCTATTCTGTCAAAGGTTTTGGAAAAAGTTGTCTTTATACAGTTACAAGCCTTTTTGCAACAGAACTTTGTTTTTGAAAAAATTCAATCTGGTTTCAGATCACGTCATAGCACTGAGTCTGCACTACTTAAAGTGCACAATGATATTGCCTTATCTGTAGATGCCGGGAATCCTGCTGTTTTGGTGCTTTTGGACCTCACGGCGGCATTTGATACAGTGGATCATGCAGTCCTCCTCTCTTGCCTTGATCATTGTGTAGGCATCCGAGGCTCGGTACTTATAGGGTTTAGATCCTATTTGACAAATAGAAACTTCTCTGTCATGATAGGTGACTTATCCTCGTCAACTGCTCCTCTCTCCTGTGGGGTACCCCAGGGTTCTATTCTTGGCCCCATACTGTTTTCCTTAGATATGTTGCCTTTAGGGGCTATTATAAGAAAACACAACCTGTCTTTTCATTGTTATGCAGATGATTTACAAATTTATTTGCCTATGAAACTGAATGACAGTGTTGCACTAGACTCCCTGCTTAGCTGTATTAATGATATTAAGTTGTGGCTTTCACAAAACTTTCTTCATTTGAATGAAGCTAAAACTGAGTGTATCATCTTCAGTACTTCAGATATGCCAGACGGTCCAGCTTTGAGTTTGGGGGCCCTGGCTTCATACCTTAAGCCAGCTGTCAAACATTTGGGGGTTACTTTTGAAATTTGATAAGCAAATCAGCAATGTTGTTAGAATGAGTTTTTTCCAGCTTCGTCCTGGGCTAAAGTTAAGCCCTTCCAGTAACAGGCATGACGTCGTAAAAGCACGATTCTTGCTTTTATTAGTTCAAGGTTGGATTACTGTAATGCTCTTTATGTTGGTCTGAATCAGACCACCATCTCACGACTTCAAATTGTACAGAATGCTGCTGCTCGTTTTTTAACAAATACGTCTAGACGCCGCACACATCACTCCTGTTCTCTATAACCTACATTGGCTCCTGTGCGTTTTAGAATCGATTTCAAGATTTTATTGTTTGTTTTTAAGGCCTTAAACGCGGGCCCGGCCCAGTATTTGTCCGATATCCTAACACTGCGTGAGCACAACCGGTCCTTGCGGTCCTCAAATCAGCTGGTTTTAGAAGTCCCAAGGTCAAACTATAAACGGTGGGGTGATCGGGCTTTTGCAGTTGCTGCCTCGAGACTCTGGAATAAGTTACCCCTGAAATTCGGGCGACTACAGATTTAGCACTTTTTTGGTCTAGAGTTAAAACTTATCTGTTTAGAAAGGCTTTTAATACATAGTAGTGGTGTGACAATTTCCCTCTCCTATTTTCTATGTAACCTTTTCTGATTTTATTGTTTCTATATGTCATTCTTTTTATTGTATGATATGTTTTATGATGTGTGTTTTAGTCTTTGTTTCTGATGTGAAGCACTTTGGATACCTGTTGGTTACTGTAAAGTGCTATATAAATAAATGTTGATTGATTGATTGATGTAAATAATCAGGACTTTTAGCGTGTATAGAGCCAGCATATTTCCACCAGACTCCATGTAAATAATCAGGACTTTTAGCGTGTATAGAGCCAGCATATCTCCACATGTAAATGGGTGAATTAAGGGTTTATTTCAACCAAACCAGAGTGGTGATTGTTGGAACAGTGCTAACATGGTAGCATATGCTATAATGCTAACTAAAATGTTTTGATGTAAATGTTGGAAAAATTTGGCCCAGTAACAGAAACAAAATAAAAAAGATCCGCCAAAACGCGCAAGGCGTCTTGGTTTATCGTTCCACTGTTCCAACAATCAATTTTAGTCTGATTTATATAATTGATTACTAATGAGAAATTAAGGAAGAAGCACCCAATTACATGTATTTCCTAAAATGGACACAGGGTGGCAGTAAGCACGAGCAGCGTCACACTGGGACATATAGCGATACGCAGAGCAAGATAAGCTCATAATCTGAGTGAATGGAGAATGAGCAACTGTTGTCCTGCGTCACTGATTTCTCTGTAATATTTCCAATACTTCCAGAGCACTCCTATCAGAGGGTTATCTATATATCTGCCAGCGGAGACCTAGTCGGGACCCGCTACATATACACGCTAAAAATTCCTGATTATTTACATGGAGTCTGGTGGAGATATGCTGGCTCTATACATGCTAAAAGTCCTGATTATTTACATGGAGTCTGGTGGAGATATGCTGGCTCTATACATGCTAAAAGTCCTGATTATTTACATGGAGTCTGGTGGAGATATGCTGGCTCTATACACGCTAAAAAGTCCTGATTATTTACATGGAGTCTGGTGGAGATATGCTGGCTCTATACATGCTAAAAGTCCTGATTATTTACATGGAGTCTGGTGGAGATATGCTGGCTCTATACATGCTAAAAGTCCTGATTATTTACATGGAGTCTGGTGGAGATATGCTGGCTCTATACATGCTAAAAGTCCTGATTATTAACATGGAGTCTGGTGAGTTTGGTGATGGTGATTTCGGGGCTGTTTCATGTTAAACTAAAAGGATCTTACTCTTTAACTAAAAGGTCTATCTCTGTAGGGATCCATCCCATAAATTTTTGTCAGACACTCAGAATAATAATCTGAGTCTGTCAGCCATTTACACACAGGAAAATCCAGGTTGAAAAAAAAACTAAATTACCGTTTAAATCAAACCATATTCTTAACTGAAGTGTGACTTGGAGTTGATGAGGAGTGAGCTGTCCAGATGATCCACTTACCCATCACAATGAACACAAACAGACTCCACTGCATCTTCACCCTGTTAGATGATAATAAACACAGTTATTGTTGGTATGAAATCAGGATTATTTTACACCATTACTCACTGACTTTTGGAAAAGATGTTGCATTTATTGAAATTACAAAAAGTTAAACAAGTCAACAGTGTAACACCTTGTGTCCTTAGACAGAGGTGAGTGTGTGTGTGTGTGTGTGTGTGTTTGTGTGTCAATCGGCTAAAACAGAACATCTGTCCTGTAGGGTTACATTACAGCTTGGTTCTTTGTTTGGACCATTTTTAAAGATAGTTGTTCCCATCAGTCACTGAGACACAAACACATGGGAACATAGAGTCCAGGTTGATAAAAAACCCAAAAGTTTCCCTCTAAGATGCAGCTGAATGTGATGAATAGTTAAGTCTTTGATTTGCATCCTGAGGGACTGGGTGATACTCTGTATCCCTAAACATAAAGACAGACTGTTCTTCTGTCTGATTCCCCCTCACGCCACCAACATATTCATATAATTTTCATATTATTTCCTTTCACACAAATTCACAATGTCCAACAGCAAACAATTTATGTGTGTGTGTGTGTGTGTGTGTGTGTGTGTGTGTGTGTGTCAGGCTCAATTCTGACATGCGGCCCTTTGCTGCATATCATCCCCCCCTCTCTCCCCTTTCAAGTCTAAGCTGTCCTGTCAAATAAAGGCCTAAAAATACCTAAAAAAAAAAATGTATACAGAAAAACTGTTAATACTCAGATATTTGTTAGAGGTATAGTTTTTTAGATGCAGACCTTTGAATGATACATTTGAGGACCCCGGATGTATCAGAGGAGATAACTTAAATATTGAGAAATAAACAAAAAGAGTTTGAAGGAAAACTGGAAACCTTATTATTATATTAGTCAGATTTCACACATGCAGTATTACGTTGAATATTTGATCCATTTTCAAAACATCTCTACATCATACATTTGGATTTCTTTCAACCAAATTTCCTAAAATGAACATGGATGGTTGTATAAAACGCTCTTCTCAAGTAAAATGAAGGATCAGTTCACTATTTTAATTGAATTTTTGGTGTTTTCATTCATTTTCATAGCATATATTCTGCTGAAATTAGGTTGATTGACCCTGAATTCCAAGAATAAGTGTAAAACTCGTGGTATAAGTTGGTAGTAGTGGGAAAAAAGCATCAAAACCAAAGATTTCGAAAAATTACAAGTGACAATCAGTCAAACAAAGCGACAAAAATGAAATAAAAATATTTTAAAAAGCACCAAAAACTTTGAACAAAGCCACAAAACTAAAAGCAAATTCAACAAAAAGTGCTGGAAGCTGGAAAAAATGCAAACAAAATGTTCACTAAAAGATCAGCTCAGTACTTTCATTGAATTTGGGTGTTTTAGTCGATTTTATAACATTTGGAAAAAGAAAAAGTGATGAAAATGATAAATGAACGTTGAAAATAATGAAATAAATGTCAGAAATAGCTTCAACAATGTGGAGGGAAAAGACAGAAAAATAAAAGGTATCACGGTCGACAGGACAACAACAGAGACATTAAGATGTGAAATCAAACAGCCGAGTTTATAACTTATATAACTTATATAGTTTATAACTTATATAACTTATATAGTTTATAACTTACATCTTGTGAATGTCCACAGCTTCTCTCTGCTCTGATGGTTCTCCCTCTCTGTGCTCTCAACACTTTATTAATCCTCTTCATACTCTCTGGCTGTCATTTGAATATTAAAATATCAACGTGTCAGATCTGTAGCATCAGGCCCTGATTGGCTAATCCGGAGCACCGGGAGAATCCCCGAAACTTCCCCCTGTTACCTTCATCTAAACATGTCTTTGGTATTCCTTTGAACATGATTTACATGAACATCCTGAAACTACACGGCAGAAACAAAGCCTGCTCTTATCCTTGACTTCTGAGGGAGATATGTTCAGTCTAATTTGTTAGTGCTGGTCTGCAGTGAACCCAAAGAGAGCTGATGTGGCCCATTTGCATCCCTGTGGACCTCAGACCAGGTTCTGATCCCCTAACGCTGATAGAAAGGCCTGGATTAACCCTCGGCTTGTCTTACCCTCCACCATGCAGGCTTTGGTTTGGTTTTTCTGGGAAAATATTTCTAATTAAAACTTTTTTTTGGTGACGTTTTTGTCACTTTTTGAAAAAATAATTTGTCACTTTTTTCAGATGTTTTTGTCACTTTTTAGACTTTTTTTCCAATTTCTTTTTCACAAATTTCCGAAGGTATTGTCGATTTTTTCGCCATTTTTTTTGTTTTTTCCAACATTTTCTGTCACTTTTTTCCAATGTTCTTTGATCATCATAGCTATAAAATTGAATAAAACACCCAAATTCAATGAAAGTAGTGAACTGATCATTTATTTAACTTGTAGAGTAATGGTTGTATGCAACCGTCCACCTTATTTATTTTGACGATTTCAGTGAAGGAAACCCAAATTTCTGATATAGAAACTTTTTGAAAACGGGTCAGATTTCACCTCAGGACATCAGGAGGGCTTTTATTTAACGTTAGCAATCCAAAACACACGCACCCAGGACCAACCCAGTCTCACGTCAGTTTGTGAAGGCATTATGAAATTAAATCTATTAGAACGTGATACCCTCACGTTATTTTGAAGATTTATGTGTTGGGGTCATGTTTTTTATACTAATGTATTTCAATGAGAAGCATCTTACGTAATCACAGCACGAAACTTTCTGCCAGTCGGGCTGCAGCAGAGAAGCTGATACAGCTTTGATATTATTGGTATTTTTAGCACAATAATCGCTGTTTTAATCAACATTTATTCACCAGATCTTATCACGGTTTATATGTATTTCTTTTAATGCTATTATTTCGGTCTATTTCGGCCAGGGAAGCTGGATTCTTTTGTTGTTTATTGATATTTTTAAAACCATAACGCTACATCTTTCAACATGTATTTAGCTGTTATCATGGTATGCATTTCTTTATTTTAATAATATTATTTCGGTCTTATTACCGGTAAATATTACAGTAAATAAGACAGAACAGTAGGCTACGATATGAGCCGAGCTGGGCGCATTCAAAGCCGATGTCCCACGATGCAATGCGGGCATTCATTCACAGAATCAGACGGCGATCAGCGGGTCTTTAACGCCTGTATCACTTCAATGTACGTTAGGGATCATGTAGAGCGTTGCTATAGCGACTACAACAACGACAGGGTGATCAGGACCCCGACGCCAATCTTCTTTCAGCGGATCGATTGATAGCTCTCCTCCAGAGGGAACAGAACTGCGTCCATGGCAACGCTCTGCTATGCATGGCAACGCTCTGCTATGCATGGCAACGGTGTGTTATACTTAGCAACGGTCGGTTATCAAGAAAATAAGTCGTAATCAATGTCATGTAATAAATATATATAATCAGTAGTTTTGTCACCAGCAACAACACGTTGCTCAGTTATGTTCCAGTAAGTTATGCATCGTAATAACGTTTAAAAAAAAATCAGCTGAAGACTCCGGAAGTGACGTCGTAATTACCGCTCGGCGGATAGAAAAGATAAAAATACATAATATTCGTAATATTGATGTTTTTGTCTAACGTTGTATTTGAGGAGTTAAACAATAAACATAGCAATAATAATAAAATACAGTTTCATGTATTTGTCTCATGTACTGCTTGCTCGGCCGGCCGGCGGGCGGCATCAATCTGAAACAGAACGAAGCCGAACACGTCCTCCCACCCACCCCGGAAGAACTACAAGTGCTCAAGCTTTGTAACAGATTCTGGGCCGCGTCTATAGTGGGAGTTGTAGTTTTTAAATATATTGGTATATTTCTCATATGTAGAAGTTGGTAGTGTAGAATTTTGGATACACCCTGGGGTGTTTGGGATGGGGAACACACTGGTGTCATCCGATTTTAAAAATAGAATCATTAAATAGGTGAAAATAGCTTATTACCATATTTGACAGTGCTTACAGTGCAACTTTGGTGACCATATCTACATGATAGCTGAGGTCCAGAGCTTTCTAGAACAGCTGGTCTTATGTGTGTAGCACCTTCTGTTGCTAAATGACAAGCCTTCAAACATGGACTGGGTTCAAGGTTCAGAGGTCAATATTTCAAAGCAGGAGTAATGTATGCTCTCCAGACTGACATAGGTTACTGTCCAGGCTGAGACCTTTCCAACGATGTGTTTGCTATAGTCCTACTACAAGGTTTTAATTTTCACATATCATAGGGACCATTTTGCAAGCAATAGGCCTACTTTATTATCCCCAGAGGGATATTTGCCTTGAGTTCAAATGCTTCACAAATAACGCTTCACATATTGTTTTATCATACAGATGACATACTTATGATAAAAAACATAAACAAAGTGATATGGAGTCAGATTGAAGCACATCACACAGCCACAATCTATTGCTCATCTTTCACAAACAGTGAGCAACACACAACCGCATCATATCATGAAGCTATTACCTGCAGCCTCAAGCAACATTATTTAAAGTTTTAATTGAGGTAGGTCCAAATTAGGGCTATAGTTTAGAATTATTTAGTTTACATTAGGGTACCCATTTCTTCTGTCAGAGGAAAAGAGCTACTTGGCATGGAGAATAAATATTGATCAGACCATATTCTCTGTGCTCCCCTTACAAGTAAGCTTTAAATGAGATGTTTTTAGATATTGCTGACATATTAAAATGCTCTGTAATGCAGCCTTGTATAACATAAACCCTCTGATTCACTGTGAGTGTCTGCTCTAAATGATAAGACACACTTTCAACACGGGCCTTCCAGCCAAAGGTGTTATATATACACACCAAGGTGCTATAGGAGCAGAGCCGATTGATTGGTTCATCATTTATGACCTCATATACCCTCTGACCCATGTCACGACCAACTCCACGAGCAACTATAATCTGTCCCAGCCACGCTCGCGTCTAAAGTCAAGAGGAGACCGTGCCTTCGCTGTTGTTGGTCCCAGGCTGTGAAATAGCCTCCCCGTCTCCTTGAGATCGCTGTCCTCTTTATATGAGTTTAAACTCAAACTAAAGTTTTATCTCTTAGAGCGTGCATTTCTCTAAATTCTTACTTTTATTTATGTTTTCTGCTGTCTGAAGGATGTTCTATTCTCTTTCCTGACTCTTGTTATGTGAAGCACAGTGGTCAACTTCTGTTGTGTTTACTTGTGCTATACAAATAAATGAAATGAATGAATGAATGAAACTCCTCATTTTGTGAAATGGTTGAATGAGATTGTTGGTTTGGCGCCACATTCTGGTCTCTATTTTAGCAGAATATGCTAAAGTACTTGTGTCTGTATGCAGTATAGGCTGAGGTAGAAGTGTGCCAAAAATGCCAAAACACATGTTTGTGTACACATACCCATACAAAGCTATATACATCTCTGTGAACAAAAACCTCAGCAAAAATCTGCTTAAAATGTTCCTAAAACTAGCCCCTTCTTAATTTTGAAAAGGTAGTCTCAAAGGTTATCGCTACAAGCTGTAACCATGCTGATTGATATGAGGATCATCTTCTGAATAATAATTAATATGATAGGCCTACCATAAATTATTTTAAAAAAGTCAGTTATTTAAAACAACTAATAATGCAGTGTGATGTTAAATCAAATCAAGTCCCACAAATAAATATACTCATGTTTTTTTCCCCTTTAGTCTTTGCTATTAACATTCATCAACTGCAAAATTAGAAAATTGCGTTTTTAAATAACTATGCATGGAAAATAAAATGAAAAATGCTTCTCTTTGTAAGTACTTTATTTTTTGTTTTTCACAACAGTAGATAACAAGTCAAAACATATGCCCATTAGTCCACCAAGCCATTAGGCTGTAGTTCTAAACACTCAACTAGTTTGTTTATATAGGCCTAGGATTTTTCTGCGACAAGGCAAATCAAAGTGCTTAGCATAAAACACTAGTTTTTCATTATTGGTATTTTTATTGTATAAATTCTCACATACAACGTGCAGCAATTTGTTTTATTTTTTTACGTGCAGCAATCTTTTCTATCCGCCGAGCGGTAATTACTACGTCACTTCAGGAGTCTTCAGCTGATGTCATTTAGCAACAGAAGGTGCAACACACATAAAAAGCTCTGGACCTCAGCTATCATGTAGAGATGGTCACCAAAGTTTACCCACTGTAAGCACTGTCAAATATGGTAATAACTTATTTTCACCTATTTAATGATTCTATTTTTAAAATCTGATGACACCAGTGTGTTCCCCATCCCAAACACCCCAGGGTGTATCCAAAATTCTACACTACCAACTTCTACATATGAGAAATATACCAATATATTTAAAAACTACAACTCCCACTATAGACGCGGCCCAGAATCTGTTACAAAGCTTGAGCACTTGTAGTTCTTCCGGGGTGGGTGGGAGGACGTGTTCGGCTTCGTTCTGTTTCAGATTGATGCCGCCCGCCGGCCGGCTGAGCAAACAGTACATGAGACAAATACATGAAACTGTATTTTATTATTATTGCTATGTTTATTGTTTAACTCCTCAAATACAACGTTAGACAAAAACATCAATATTACGAATATTATGTATTTGTATCTTTTCTATCCGCCGAGCGGTAATTACGACGTCACTTCCGGAGTCTTCAGCTGATTTTTTTTTAAACGTTATTACGATGCATAACTTACTGGAACATAACTGAGCAACGTGTTGTTGCTGGTGACAAAACTACTGATTATATATATTTATTACATGACTTGCTTATATTCTAATGTACAATACGGTCTGTTATTTTCTTGATAACAGACCGTTGCTAAGTATAACACAACGTTGCCATGCATAGCAGAGCGTTGCCATGCATAGCAGAGCGTTGCCATGCATAGCAGAGCGTTGCCATGGACGCAGTTCTGTTCCCTCTGGAGGAGAGCTATCAATCGATCCGCTGAAAGAAGATTGGCGTCGGGGTCCTGATCACCCCGTCGTTGTTGTAGTCGCTATAGCAACGCTCTACATGATCCCTAACGTACATTGAAGTGATACAGGCGTTAAAGACCCGCTGATCGCCGTCTGATTCTGTGAATGAATGCCCGCATTGCATCGTGGGACATCGGCTTTGAACGCGCCCAGCTCGGCTCATTTCGTAGCCTACTGTTCTGTCTTATTTACTGTAATATTTACCGGTAATAAGACCGAAATAATATTATTAAAATAAAGAAATGCATACCATGATAACAGCTAAATACATGTTGAAAGATGTAGCGTTATGGTTTTAAAAATATCAATAAACAACAAAAGAATCCAGCTTCCCTGGCCGAAATAGACCGAAATAATAACATTAAAAGAAATACATATAAACCGTCATAAGATCTGGCGAATAAATGTTGATTAAAACAACGATTATTGTGCTAAAAATACCAATAATATCAAAGCTGTATCAGCTTCTCTGCTGCAGCCCGACTGGCAGAAAGTTTCGTGCTGTGATCACGTAAGATGCTTCTCATTGAAATACATTAGTATAAAAAACATGACCCCAACACATAAATCTTCAAAATAACGTGAGGGTATCACGTTCTAATAGATTTAATTTCATAATGCCTTCACGAACTGACGTGAGACTGGGTTGCCCAGTACACACACAGACCCAGTACACACAGACCCAGCACACACAGACCCAGTACACACAGACCCAGTACACACAGACCCAGTACACACAGACCCAGTTTCATGATGTGATAAGAGGATTTTGGATTATTGAAAAAAGAGGACCACTCTGTGGTTTAACAGTTTATTTAGACTCAGAGAAAACTATTCTTTGGTTACATAAAACTCAAGAAACAATGTGATCATCAGAATCAGATTTCACAAAATATAACCATCAGATATTCACCAGAACTTGACACTTTAAGAGAAATTAACAAAAACTTCAGAAAATAACAAATGGTAATCATTCATGTTCCAGGATTACATCCTCAGTTTAATATCTGCTGTCACATCTCTCCCCCGAGGTTTGTTTCCTACATTTCCCAGAATGCCATTCACTAATCCCAGAGGACACACAGTATGTCAACGTCACACCACTGCAAACAAAGTGAGTAAATTAATAAAACACATCCTTAACTTAAAGTGATGGTTCGGAGTAATTCACCCTAGGGTAGGGTGACCATATTTTGATTTCCAAAAAAGAGGACACTTGGCCCGGCCTCGAGACAAAAATTCAGACAGGCTTAATTAATGGTTAATGAACATGCTTTATTATGCCACGATGGTGCAAAAATAACTTCTGTAATAAAATAAAATCTGTAACAACCTGTAACAAAATAATATCTCTCTTTTAAAATAAATAAATAATATGAAATAATGTTCTAAATATGACCTCTTCTGTGTTAGAAAATCCAGCTACAACAAAATATGTCTTAATACCTTTTCAATGTAATAAGATAAATAATAAAGACACTAAAACATATATGCCAGCTTTGCACACGGTGCACTCGAGGCGCAGTTCAACTGTGAAGCTGCACTAAGTCTTGTTTTATGGTTGTTATGGTTGCTCCACGCAGAGCTTTCGCCGTAGCCTGATGTTAATACTTGTGCGCTGGTGTGTGTGTCGAGCCGGCAGTCTGTGTGTGTGGGGAGTGGGTGATAGAGCGAGGGAGAATTAAGGGAGAGTGACGGCGAGCGAGTACGACTCTAGAGTCATAGCGAGAGAAACAAAGTGTCTCCTCTGTGTTTTCTGACCACGGTAGGAAAACTTTAGCAGGAAACGCTGCAGCATTTTGTGTACAATGCTGCTCCGCTGTCTGCTCTGGTCCCTGTCTGTCTGCTCTGGTCCCTGTCTGTCTGCTCTGGTCCCTGTCTGTCTGCTCTGGTCCCTGTCTGTCTGCTCTGGTCCCTGTATGTGCGCGTCGCAGAGCCGCCCACAAAGCAGTCGCTCGGAAATTACGTCACACAACAAAGTACCGTAGTACACTGTGCAAAGCGCCAGTCAATTTATGTACACGCTTAATAGGAACATGAAAAACAGTGAAAACCGGACATTTTCATGAATTTATAAAACCCGCCCGGACCCCCCGGACAGTACGTAAAAAGTGGACATGTCCGGGCAAAAGAGGACGTTTGGTCACCTCCTTTGCACCATGACCTCGAGCCAAACACCCCCCCAGAAGCTTTTTCCACCTGGGTCTAACATTGGGAGAGTTAGCGTAGAGTAGCGTTATCAGCTGAATAGCTTAGCGCAGGGGCTAATGGACCCACATTTGTATCTCGTAAATGACCCCACTAATAATGCCCGAAATGATACCAAACGTCTACAAGTAGTACAAATAGGTTATGCACTCATAAAACGATGGATTGGAAAGTTTGTAAGTACACCAGAAGTTTATGTAAATAACACTTGCCTGCTCTCCTCAGCTCTCTGCTGTTGTTGCAGCTACCTGCAGTTAGACGAGTGCTTAGGGCCGTCTATAAATTACTACACCGAAAAGAGATACAACAAAAATATTTATTAATTTAATGATTAAATAAGGTAATGTCTCCAAACTTACCTCAATTATTACTTGTCTCCTGCTAATTATACTACAGCACTTACTTTAATAAAAAAGGTAAATTAAAAATATTATTTTGTTGCATCTCTTTTCGTTGTTGTAATTTGTAGATGTCCCTAAGCACTCGTTCCCGCAACAACAACAGCAGAGAGCAGAAGCCAACGGGCAAGTGTTATTTACATAACCTTCTGGTGTACTTAAAACTTTCCAATCCATCGCGTTTAATAAGTACATAACCTATTTATACATGGAACGCGTTTGGTATCATTTCAGATAACAAAACGGCATTAGCCCTCCGCTTAAGTTATTAGCAGCTAACGCTACTCTACGCTAACTCTCCCAATGTAAGACCCAGGTGAAAAAAGCTTCTGGGGGTGTTTGGCTCGAGGTCATGGTGCAAAGGACCGAGGGTGAATTACTCCGAACCATCACTTTAAAGGGGTGATAGAATGCAAAACCGATTTTACCCTGTCATAGTTGAATAACGACAGTTCGGTGGGTAAATAGGACATACATAGAAGCTCAAAATCCCACTGACACCCCTTTACTATGAAAATCTCATATTTTGAAACTGCCGCTGAAAACGGGCGAATCTCAACAAAGCTAGTTGCTTGCGTAAGCATCTCAAAAACCGGAACCTTTGTCACAGCCATGGGTGTATTAAGAGACCGGTCACACCCCAACATTTACATAGGCTACACAACTGACCTGAGATCAGGTAGTCTTCTGAATCTAGCTAGGTCACGCAGATCTCTGCTATTCCATTACAAAATTCACTTCTGAAACTTTTTTATGCGAGAAATCAACCATATAAAGCTCAAATATGGGCCGCTTTATGAAAATGGATGGCTAATTGCAAATTTTCTCCGACTGTGTGTCGGAGTTTAGTGCCGTGTGTTGGTGCTGCCTGTTGCTACATCGCCGCCCTGACCGCAGTGTCAGCGAGCTTGTTACGCCCGCAATCTTTTACCGCAGCCTGCAGGTTCCAGTTAATCTTATAATGGGTATGTGTGTTGAGTTATTTAAACAAACAATCGGGAAATAAACGCCTCTTGTCCGCGAGTCTCATTGATAGAGCCGCGGTGAGATGGAGTCCATCAATGAGAGCTAGCTAGCCTCCTCCTGACTCTGACATTCACAAAAATACGTTCAATTGAAATCCGAAATCGGACAAGTGTTAGCTAAGCTTTGTAAGACCTTGAGGAACCTGTAATAGTCATGCCGTGACGAAATTCAAACTGTAAATATAATTTAGTTATGCGAAAGTGAGCAAGCTGCGATATTTCCCCATTGTAATGAATGGGACATATAGCAAGCAGCTGCTCGTCCTACAAAGACGCCTCGCGTTCATAAAAATGCAATAAAATCAAATCGGACACAACGGTTAGCTTTAAAAGACATTGGGGAATGATGTTATATAAGTGGCGTGATGAAATTCAAACCATAAATATAATTTAGTTATGGCGACAGTGTAGCTAGCTAGCTGCGGTATTTCCCCATTGTAATGAATGGGACATATAGCAAGCAGCTGCTCGTCCTACAAAGACGCCTCGCGTTCATAAAAATGCCTTAAAATCAAATCGGACACAACGGTTAGCTTTATAAGACATTGGGGAATGATGTTATATAAGTGGCATGACGAAATTCAAACCGTAAATATATTATAGTTATGGCGACAGCTGGCCGCGGAGCCCCGTATGCAGTATCCACAAAGGGTGACTTTGCCCTGGGTATGGAGCCCAGCAGGCTGCCGCTTTCTCGTCAGACTGTGTGGAGCTCCTAAAGTCCGACACGTCTTACCAAATTTGCAATTAGCCATCAAATTTTGTAAAACGGCCCATATTTCAGCTTTATATAGTTGATTTCTCGCTTAAAAAAGTCTCAGAAGCTAATTTGGTAATGAAACATTGCAGTGTCTGGAATATGAGATTCTGTCGCTTCTCTAATGTATGTGTATTGAGGATTCGCTCAACCAATCAGCGCGCGTCTCTAACGTGTGCGTATGGCAAGTCGCTCAACCAATCAGCGCGCAGCTCATCTAAATATTCATGACCATACCATATTTGGAAGAAAAGCTCTTGTTACAAATAGGGCCAAAACACAGGGATGCATAAGGGCCAATAAAATATCAACCAGGCCATTTTCAGCCCAACCAATGTTACATACCCCATTAGGAGACCATAAGGAACAGTGTGAAATACCCTATATAATCATTCTATCACCCCTTTAAGTAAAAGTATTAATCCCACACTGTTAAAATGTAAAGTAAAACATCTATATTACAAATTTATTCCTGAAATATTAAGATTTTTTTTCTTGAAATATTACGATTTTTTTCACGAATATTACGTCTTTTTTACTTGAAATATTACTTTTTTCTTAATAAATTACGACAATTTTCTTGAAATGTTACGACTTTATTCCCGATATATTAACTTTGAGCTATAAGTAAAGTACCTCATCTCAACAACATTATTACTGAAGTACAGTACTTGAGTAAATGTACTTAGTTACATTCTGCTGGTTTTTACTTGGAACAGATGAAATAAAGCTGGTTGTCCACTTTTTTTCCTAAATATTAAAACTTTTTTACTTAAAACATTAAAACTTTTTTTACTTGATGCAATGTAATTTCGTTCTAGACTGAATGTTTTTTGGAATGACAATAAAATAATCTTGAATCTTGAAATATTAAGATTTTTTCCCCTGAAATATTTACTTTGAGATATAAGTTCCTACATTTCCCAGAATGCCATTCAATAATCCCAGAGGACACACAATATGTCAACGTCACACCACTGCAAACAAAGTGAGTAAATAAATAAAACACATCCTTAACTTAAAGTATTAATCCCACACTGTTAAAATGTAAATTTAAAGAATAATAAAAAGTTAAAGATTTATATTACAACTTTCTTCCTCAATATTATGATTTCCTTTTTAAAATATTATCACTTTTTTACTTGAAATATTAACTTTGAGTAAAGTACCTCATCAACATTGTTACTGAAGTACAGTACTTGAGTAAATGTACTTAGTTACATTCTGCTGGTTTTTACTTGGAACAGATGAAGTTAAGCTGGTTCTTATCGTCGATCAATTTGACCCAAGTTCCATTTCGGTCCATGGCTCCAGACATGTTGCAGTCGTCCCCAGGCTGGCCGGGGCCCCAGTTGGTGTAGTGGACCGTCTCGTCACTGACCCAGAACCAGAAGTCCAGAGTGCAGGTGTAGCGCAGTCCCAGCCACACGTGGGGAGTGGAGGCCATCTTGGCTCTCTCCTGGACCCAGCGCTGATCGTCCAGGTTGGTGATGGAGACAAGGTCGCCATGGTGATGTCTGCAGTAATATAACGCATCCTCCCAGATCATGCTCTCCTTGATCAGGATCACTGAATCTGTCAGGGGAGAAGGAGAGTTAATCAGGGGAAAAGTCAGTCAGAGGCGGAGCCAATTAGTGGTGGAGCCAATCATGGGCAGAGACCCAAATGCTCCGCCCGTGGAGACAAACACAGGACAGTTTAAATAACAGCTGTAACATTTGTTTTAAATCTAACAAGTAGTTTGTTGTATTTTAGCAGAACTGAGAACACTTTACCTGCTTATTTATCGCGAGTTATATCATTATCAAGATATTCAACAACGATGAACCTCATACCGTGCGGCCATAATTCTTATAATAAACTAATAAAGTGAATCATTGAACAGATGTAGATGTACAGTACCGTTAGATAGACCTTCTGATAAACTCACCGTTGTAGCAGAAGAAGGGTTTGGTTTTATTACAGTCATCAGAGTTCCAATTTCCATCTAACGTAGTCATAGCACATGTCTTCTCAGGTTGACCTTTATCCCAGGATCTGAAAGAGAAACTGCTCCCATCTGACCAACTCCAGTCAGAGTCTCTGAACAGGCCGATCCAGAAAGTTTCTGCATCATTCTGGCGCTGTGTCTTGAAGTCTTCTAGCTGTTTGACTCCACTGATCAGGTCATTGTAATTGTCTTTGCAGTATCTCTGAGCTTCTTGCCAGCTCTTCTTGTCTTCACTGATATAAAATGTTTTGCCGGATTTCTTGTTTTCTATGAAACACACAGAAAAACTTTTTAGTTTTTATTTAGTCTCATAAAAATTTTACATTACTCTTATTTCAAAACAATAATGTGATATCAATCAGTAATTAATCAGTAATCACTAATTCCCATCAGTGGTTAGTTCTGTCCGGTGGCCGACACGGGCAAACACACTGCAACTTAATGAAACACGCAAATACACTAAACACAAACAAATTAAAGGTGCACTATGACTTCCTGCATGACGTCACTTCTGTTGACGTTCCAAGTAAATTCCAAACAAAACAGAGCAAGCTCGCCCCTTCCCCCAATGTTTCTGTAACTGTCAGGACTAACTGATTAACTGTCACTAACCCCCATCCCCTCCACCAGCCATCTTGTCTGTGATTGGCTGGAGTGGTTTGTTGTATTTTGGTGCACAGCCTGTGCCCCTAGTGTTTGATGTTTACGAGCCCTGTGATGTCTCCTGAGACCGGCCTTTTTCACCGTGTGTTCAGCGAGCAGGCAGCTAGCGGGTCAAGGAGAGACGCCTACAATTTGAGACAAAAATGAAATCGCGCTGAAACCATGCAGGAACTCATAGTGCACCTTTATGAAAATATCTTCATCAATTTGACAACACATGCGCAGCATTTAGCAAACACGCTGCATATACACACACAACACAACCAAATACACTGTAAATACAGAAACAATGCAAAAAGAAAAGCACACAAACTCTGAAAATAAATCAGTCATAGATCAAGGTGTTCCACTTCGCGCCCCCCCTAGAGGCCTGGAGAACTTCTTTTTTGAATTGTGTTTTGTGTATTTGGTTGTATTGTGTGTATTTGGTTGTGTTGTGTGTATTTGCAGCACATTTGCTAAATGCTGCGCATGTGTTGTCAAATTAATGAAGATGTTTTCTTAATTTGCTTGTGTTTTGTCTATTTGCGTGTGTTTTATTAAGTTGAAGTGTGTTTGTCCCTGTTGGTACCACTCTATGGAACAAACCACTTCTGGGGTTTTTTAGGGGAGAACAGACTCTATGAGCCACATATTCTCACCGTCATAGCAGATAAAGTTATAGGGTGTAGTACAGGAGTCATCATCCCATTTGTCATCCTTCATCTTCATCCTCACACAATTCTCATGATTGTTTAAATTATTCGGCTGTCCTTCAGACCAGTCACTCTCGTTGAACCCCACCCCTGACTGAGACCAGCGCCACACACATTTTGGTGTGTTGTCCTGCAGCCCAATCCAGGCTCCGGCTTCATACTTTGCAGTCGTGGAGTTAAGGAGTCTCTGCATGTCTGCCTGGTTAGCCACTGTGGCCAGGTTAGTGTGGTACTTTCTGCAATACTTCTGGGCTTCTTTCCAGCTCTTCTTCTCTCCAATGAAGTGGTAGTCATACAGCTTACCCCCAATGGAGGAACTCTGACCTGATAACAGAGAAGAAACTGCAGCGATGGTGCTGATAGTTAGACAAGCATCTGTTCATTAAAACGTAACTGTCATTCCATTTTTAGTGCTGCCTTTTATATTCAATTCAACATCCAATTTGTTCAACAAAAGGAAGATGGAAATGATTTCCGTTCATTTGTTTTAACATTTAAATTTAACAAGCAGTTTGTTGTATTTTATACACTTTATCTGTTTATTATTTATTATTATAAGTTATATCATTATATCATTAAACAGATGTAGATTTACTGTACCGTTAGACAGACCTTCTGTTAAACTCACCATTGTAGCAGAAGAAGGGTTTTTCTTCATCACAGTCATGGGAGCTCCAATTTCCATTTGACGTAGTCATAGCACATGTCTTCTTAGAATCTGGATCTTGTTTATCATCTTTATCCCAGGATCTGAAAGAGAAACTGCTCCCATCTGACCAACTCCAGCAGTCTCTGAACAGGCCGATCCAGAAAGGATCATCATCATTTGGGGGCTTCTTTACATAGTTCGGGGGCTGTGTCTTGAAGTCTTTTAGCTGTTTGACTCCACTGATCAGGTCAGTGTAATTTCTTTTGCAGTAGCTCTGAGCCTCCGGCCAGGTCATTTCAGTGTAAATGATATAAAATGCTTTGCCGGATTCATTGCGTTCTGTGGAACACACAGACAAACTTTTTAATTTTTATTTAGTCTCATACAATCCTACATTATTCTTATTTCAAAAAAATAATGTGATATAATTTCAGAGACGGACCTCCCCTAAAAAATTTCCCCATGAGTTAGTTTGTTCCAGCATCATTCTGACCTATATACAGGTTTCTAGTGGTGGCGCCCTCTAGTGGCCGTAGTAGTTCTGACGGGAGCAAAGCAGGAAGTAAGGTCAGGAAGTATGAAGGCGATTACACACCAACCTAGACGGCCGACCGCCGGCAGTAAAGCCAGTCGGACTGATCAGTGTCCCCGAGTTGGTCCAAAAAGTTCCTCAGAACACCGAAGAGACGAGAGGTAATACGTCTCCATAACAGCTAATCTGTATTGTTGCCCAAAAAATGAAAACCGGCAACTGATTGGACAAACTCGTCACATGGGTTTGTTTTCTCCGTAAATTCAAAGCCAGACTGTCATGGCGGCTCGTTCAGAATAAGATCTCATATTGGACTAAAATTGTTCACCGAAACGTGTTTCTGAAAACATTTTAAGAGAGAAATAGGCCGTGCAGTTGCTGAATCTGTCTTCATTTCACATCAGTCAGATTTTCATCAGATTTTGAGAGACTCTAGTCACGCTCATTCCACTCGCCATTTCCGGGTGAGTCCCGACTGCCCTGCCTCCGACTGAACATGTCAGGTTGACAGCCCCTCAGACTGACGACGGCACGGGACACACGGAACAGACTCGAGTCACCGACCTCGCCAGACTGTCCGACGGCCGATTATCGGCTTGGTGTGTCAGCGCCTTAAGAGCGCCAAATGTCCTGGTAAGGAGGCAAATTTGGGTTGGAGAGGGGAGAAAGGGTCAAACAAACAGGACTTTCACCCAGGAACTGGTGGGCAGAAAAAGTTGTTGTTTGGCAGTACTTTCAGTCAAAAGAAGGCCATTGAAGTCCAGCTACATGTTCAATCTGTTCAATGCTGATTGGTCTGGTGGTGGCGAGGACCCTAAACTATACACAACATGGCCGCTGTTACAACATCTGGTATGAAAACATGTGAAAGAATACGAGTTGTGCACGAAGGAATCTCCAGACAGCAGCCAGAATGCTAAACCCTAACCAAACTGGGACCGTTACCTTCTCTGGTTTAGATGTGAAGACGGAAAACTCTCCTCTGGGTCAGATTAGAGAGGGGGGGACAAAAGTCAGAACAACTACAGCCACTAGAGGGCGCCACCACTATACAAACATAAATATAGGTCAGAATGATGCTGGAACAAACCACTTCTGGGGGAGTTTTTTAGGGGAGAACAGACTCTATGCACCACATATTCTCACCGTCATAGCAGATAAAGTTATATTTTGTAGTACAAGAGTCGTCATCCCATGTGTCATTCTTCATCCTCACACAGTTCTCACGATTGCCTACATTATTCGGCTGTCCTGGAGACCATTTACTCTCGTTGTACTCCACCCCTGACTGAGACCAGCGCCAGTCTTGCTGCAGCCCAATCCAGGCTCCGTCTGGATACTTTGCAGTCGTGGAGTTAAGGAGTCTCTTCATGTCTGTCTGGTTAGACACTGTGGCCAGGTCAGTGTGGTTCTTTCTGCAATACTTCTGGGCTTCTTTCCAGGTCTTATTCTCTCCAATGAAGTGGTAGTCATACAGCTGACCCCCAATGGAGGAACACTGACCTGATAACAGAGAAGAAACTGCAGCGATGGAGCTGAGAGCTAGACAAGCATCTGTTCATTAAAAGGTAACGTTGTTTTGTTTTAAAACCAGAACTCTATTTTCCCATGTTGTTGTGTCTAAGTGACTGATGTTAAAGAGTAAGATCCTTTTTATTTAACATGAAACAGCCCCAAAATCACCATCACTAAACCCACCAGACTTAATTTCTTAACATGCTAGCGTATGCTAACATGGTAGCATATACTATAATGCTCATACATGCTAACTAAAATATGTTGGCATCAAAAATTTGGTCCAGTAGCAGAAACAAAATAAAAAATATCCTTTTTTTAAATATAAAAACAGCTGCCAAATTGCATTCGCTAAACCCACCAGACTCCATGTAAATAATCACTACTTTTATATTTATATTATATGTAAATAATAAGTAATTTAAGCATTATAAAACACACTTCATTCAAAGTGGACAGAAACAAAATTAAACTATGAAAAGCTGTCTTGGTTCATCTTTCCACTGTTCCAACAATCACCACTCTGGTTTGGTTGAAATAAACCCTTAATTCACCCATTTACATGTGGAGATATGCTGGCTCTATACACGCTAAAAGTCCTGATTATTTACATGGAGTCTGGTGGAAATATGCTGGCTCTATACAAAAGTGATTATTTACATGGATCTGGTGGAGATATGCTGGCTCTATACAGCTAAAAGCTGATTATTTACATGGAGTCTGGTGGAGATATGCTGGCCCATAACGCTAAAATGATTATTTACATGACTGGTGGAATATGCTGGCTCTATAGCTAAAGTCATATTACATGGAGCTGGTAAACTGGTATAGCTAAAGCCTGATTATTTACATGGATCTGGTGGAATATGCTGCTCTATACACGCTAAAAGTGATTATTTACATGGAGCTGGTGGAATATCTGTCTATAAGAAAAGTCTTGATATTTACATGGAGTCTGGTGGAGATATGCTGGCTCTATACACGCTAAAAGTCCTGATTATTTACATGGAGTCTGGTGGAGATATGCTGGCTCTATACACGCTAAAAGTCCTGATTATTTACATGGAGTCTGGTGGAGATATGCTGGCTCCATACACGCTAAAAAGTCCTGATTATTTACATGGAGTCTGGTGGAGATATGCTGGCTCTATACACGCTAAAAGTCCTGATTATTTACATGGAGTCTGGTGGAGATATGCTGGCTCTATACACGCTAAAAGTCCTGATTATTTACATGGAGTCTGGTGGAGATATGCTGGCTCTATACACGCTAAAAGTCCTGATTATTTACATGGAGTCTGGTGGAGATATGCTGGCTCTATACAAGCTAAAAGTCCTGATTATTTACATGGAGTCTGGTGGAGATATGCTGGCTCTATACACGCTAAAAGTTCTGATTATTTACATGGAGTCTGGTGGAGATATGCTGGCTCTATACACGCTAAAAGTTCTGATTATTTACATGGAGTCTGGTGGAGATATGCTGGCTCTATACACGCTAAAAGTTCTGATTATTTACATGGAGTCTGGTGGAGTTTGGTGATGGGGATTTCGGGGCTGTTTAATGTTAAACTAAAAGGATCTTACTCTTTAACTAAAAGGTCTATCTCTGTAGGGATCCATCCCATAATGTTGTCAGACACTTAGAATAATAATCTGAGTCTGTCAGCCATTTACACACAGGAAAATCCAGGTTGAAAAAAAAGACTAAATTACCGTTTAAATCAAACCATTTTCTTAACTGAAGTGTGACTTGGAGTTGATGAGGAGTGAGCTGTCCAGATGATCCACTTACCCATCACAATGAACACAAACAGACTCCACTGCATCTTCACCCTGTTAGATGATAATAAACACAGTTATTTTTGGTATGAAATCAGGATTATTTTACACCATTAATCACTGACTTTTGGAAAAGATGTTGCATTCATTGAGGTTACAAAATAGTTAAACAAGTCAACAGTGTAACACCTTGAACTGTGACATTTGCATTCTCCAAACACATAGAGAGTCCAGGTTGAAAACCTGGAAGTTTCTCTTTGCGATGCAGCTGAATGTGATGAATAGTTAAATCTCTGATTTGCATCCTGAGGGACTGGGTGATACACTGTATCCCTAAACATAAAGACAGACTGTTCTTCTGTCCGTTTCCCTCTCACTCCACCAACATATTCATATCATTTTCATATTATTTCCTTTAACTCAAATACACAATGTCCAACAGGAAACAGTTCAAGGTGTTACACTGTTGACTCTATCTGTTTTTTACATTTCAAATTGCATAATAATGTTCCGTGTGTGTGTCTGTGTGTGTGTGTGTGTGTGTGTGTGTGTGTGTGTGTGTGTGTGTGTGTGTGTGTGTGTGTGTGTGTTTGTGTGTGTGTGTGTATGTGTGTGTGTGTGTGTCAGGCTCAATTCTGACCTGTGGCCCTTTAGTGCATGTCACCCCCCCCCCCCTCTCCTTCCAAGTCTAAGCTGTCCTGTCAAATAAAGGCCTAAAAATGCCTATTTGTTAGAGCGTATAGTTTTTTAGATGGAGACCTTTGAGTGATACGTTTGAGGACCCCGGATGTATCGGAGAAGATAACTTAAATATTGAGAAATGAACAAAAAGAGTTTGAAGGAAAACTGGAAACCTTATTATTATATTAGTCAGATTTTACACATGCAGTATTACGTTGAATATTTGATCCATTTTGAAAACGTCTCTACATCATAAATTTGGGTTTCTTTCAACCAAATATCCTAAAATGAACATGGATGGTTGTAAAACGCTCTTCTCAAGTAAAATGAAGAATCAGTTCACTATTTTAATTGAATTTTGTGTGTTTTTATTCAATTTCATAGCATATTTCTGCTTTTTAAACTCAGAAATTAGGTTGATTGACCCTGAATTCCAAGAAAAAATGTCGAAAAAATTACAAGTGACAATCAGTCAAACAAATTGACAAAAAAGCAATAAAAATATCAAAAAAAGCATCAAAAACTTTGAAAAAAACTAAAAACAATTTCAACAAAAAGTGGAGAAAGGAGAAAAAAAAAAATAATAATAAAAGATCAGCTCAGTACTGTCATTGAATTTGGGTGTTTTAGTCGATTTTATAACATTTGGAGAAAGAAAAAGTGATGAAAATGATAAATGAACGTTGAAAAGAATGACAAAAATGCCAGAAATAGCTTCAAAAATGTGGGGAAAAAACATTAAAAAAACGTGAAAAAAGCGCCGGAAAAACGTGACTAAAACATCGTTAAGAAGTGACAAAAAAAAGTTTATAAAACCTTGGGGAAAAGCGACAGAAATGTCGAAAAAGACGACCACAACGTTGAAAACAAAGAAGTAAATTTTGAGCCAGAAAAATAAAAAGTAGCTCAACAGTCAACGGGACGACAACACAGACATTAAGATGTGAAATCAAACAGCCGAGTTTATAACTTATATAACTTATATAGTTTATAACTTACATAGTTTATAACTTATATAACTTATATAGTTTATAACTTATATAGTTTATAACTTATATAACTTATATAGTTTATAACTTATATAGTTTATAACTTATATAACTTATATAGTTTATAACTTATATAGTTTATAACTTATATAACTTATATAGTTTATAACTTATATAGTTTATAACTTATATAACTTATATAGTTTATAACTTATATAGTTTATATCTTATATAACTTATATAGTTTATAACTTATATAACTTATATAGTTTATAACTTATATAACTTATATAGTTTATAACTTATATAGTTTATAACTTATATAACTTATATAGTTTATAACTTATATAATTTATATACTTATATAACTTATATAGTTTATAACTTATATAACTTATATAGTTTATAAACTTACATCTTTACAAACATTAAACCTCCTTTTGTTCAAATCTGACCCATATTCAAAATGTTTCTACATCAGAAATTTGGGTTTCTTTCAACCAAATTGTCAAACATAACGTGGATGGATCCATATATGATGCTCTGCACAAGTTACATAAAAGATCAGCTCACCATGTTCGTTGAATTTGGGTGTTTTAGTCAATTTTATAGCATCTGGAGAGAAAAGAATTATTAAATAACGACAAAAAAGTTAAAAAAAAGCGCTGGAAAAATGTGACAAAGACATGACAAAGAAGTGACAAAAAAACGTGTAAAAAACTTTGCTGAAAAGCGACAGAATTGTCGAAAAAGACGACCACAACGTTGGAAACAAAGAAGTAAATTTTGAGCCAGAAAAATAAAAAAGTAGAACTTAATAACCTTATGGTATAGAATAACACATATATTAAAATATAACTTATATAGTTGTAGCTTATATAACTTATATAGTTTATAACTTATATAACTTATATAGTTATATAACCTTATATTAAACTTATATAGTTTATAACTTATATAACTTATATAGTTAATAACTTATATAATTATAATATAAGTTTATAATATATAATTATATTTAAATATATATAATTAAATTAAATATATAACTTATATAGTTTATAACTTATATAACTTATATAGTTTATAACTTATATAACTTATATAGTTTATAACTTATATAACTTATATAGTTTATAACTTACATCTTGTGAATGTCCACAGCTTCTCTCTGCTCTGATGGTTCTCCCTCTCTGTGCTCTCAACACTTTATTAATCCTCTTCATACTCTCTGGCTGTCATTTGAATATTAAAATATCAACGTGCTTGTATTCCTTTGGTACGTTTGACACAGTGATTTACATGAACATCCCGAAACTAGCGGCAGAAACAAAGCCTGCTCTTATCCTTGACTTCTGAGGGAGATATGTTCAGTCTAATTTGTTAGTGCTGGTCTGCAGTGAACCCAAAGAGAGCTGATGTGGCCCATTTGCATCCCTGTGGACCTCAGACCAGGTTCTGATCCCCTAACGCTGATAGAAAGGCCTGGATTAACCCTCGGCTTGTCTTACCATACACCATGCAGGCTTTGGTTTGGTTTTTCTGGGTGAACATTTCAAATTAAAACTTTTTTTGTTGATGTTTTTGTCACTTTTTGAAAAAATAATTTGTCACCTTTTTCAGATGTTTTTGTCACTTTTTTCCAATTTTTTTGTCACAAATTTCCGATGTTATTGTCGATTTTTTTGCACTTTTTCTTGTTTTTTCCAACATTTTCTGTCAATTTTTTGCAATGTTCTTTGATCATCATAGCTATAAAATTGAATAAAACATCCATATTCAATGAAAGTAGTGAACTGATCATTTATTTAACTTGGAGAGTAATGTAGTAATGTAGTAATGAGTAATGATTGTATGAAACCATCCACCTAATTTATTTTGACAATTTCGTTGAAAGATACCCAAATTTCTGATATATAAACTTTTTGAAAACAGGTCAGATTTGACCCGAGGACATCAGGAGGGCTTTTATTTTGAAAAAGTCAAATATCTTTAGCTGTGTTGGAAGCCGTTCCCTCATTTCCTCCCTCTCTATTCCCTATATAGAGTTTATTAAATAGTGGGTGACAACAGGAGGGTTGAACGGAGTCCGACGCAGTCAGTCTCCATAGCAACCCACCGGGGCTACATTTCCTCCCAGATACCTTCAGGGACATCACGAGGGCAGAAACTCCATCACTGATCTATGTCAGTCGAATCTTCTCTGTCCCAGCTCGGCTACAAACATCTGCAGTGTACATCGTAGTTGATAAGTACGCCGCCACATCTAGGCGTGGTCGCCAGACATGCCCCCTCTGTTCTTTATCTAGTTGTTAATAACTCCAGCAGAGCTTTGAAGACCGGCCACATCACTGACTTCTTTATTCTGTAATGGGTAAATGTCACTCAAGCACCTTCATATTTGTTTTAAGGTTAACACAGAGACCCAGTACACACACAGACCCAGTACACACACAGACCCAGTACACACAGAGACCCAGTACACACACAGACCCAGTACACACATGGACCCAGTACACACATGGACCCAGTACACACACAGACCCAGTACACACAGAGACCCAGTACACACATGGACCCAGTACACACAGACCCAGTACACACACAGACCCAGTACACACAGAGACCCAGTACACACAGAGACCCAGTACACACACAGACCCAGTACACACACAGACCCAGTACACACACGGACCCAGTACACACAGACCCAGTACACACAGAGACCCAGTACACACACAGACCCAGTTTCATGATGTGATAACAGGATTTTGGGTTAGTGAAAAAAGAGGACCACTCTGTGGTTTAACAGTTTATTTAGACTCAGAGAAAACTATTCTTTGGTTACATAAAACTCAAGAAACAATTTGATCATCAGAATCAGATTTTACAAAATATAACCATCAGATATTCACCAGAACTTGACACTTTAAGAGAAATTAACAAAAACTTCAGAAAATAAATGGTAATCATTCATGTTCCAGGATTACATCCTCAGTTTAATATCTGCTGTCACATCTCTCCCCCTGAGGTTTGTTTCCTACATTTCCCAGAATGCCATTCAATAATCCCAGAGGACACACAGTATGTCAACGTCACACCACTGCAAACAAAGTGAGTAAATGAAGAAACACACTTTCTTCCTGAAATATTATGATGTTCTTGTTAACATATCACAACTTTTTTTCTTGAAATATAACTTTTTTACTTGATGCAACATAATTTTGTTCTACACTGGACTTCCTGAATGTTTTTTGGAATGACAATAAAATAAACTTTTCCTGGAATGTTACAACTTTTTTTTCTTGAAATATTTACTTTGAGATATAAGTTCCTACATTTCCCAGAATGCCATTCAATAATCCCAGAGGAACCACAGTACGTCAACGTCACACCACTGCAAACAAAGTGAGTAAATGAATAAAACACATCCTTAACTTAAGTCAAAGTATTAATCCCACACTGTTAAAATGAAAAGAAAAAGATTAATTAAAAAGTATAAGATTTATATTACAACTTTCTTCCTGAAATATTACGACTTATGCAGCACGGTGGCTCAGTGGTTAGCACTTCTACCTCACAGCAAGAAGGTTCTGGGTTCCAACCAGGTCGTCCCGGGCCTCTCTGTGTGGAGTTTGCATGTTCTCCCTGAGTTTGTGCAGGTTTCCTCTGGGTGCTCCAGTTTCTTCCCACCATGAAGACATGCATGCTGGGTAACGAGGACTACAGTTGAAAACTAGCCGACTGGCCAACACTGGGGCCTTTACAGATGTGTTGATTATTGTGCATTGTCCTAATGAAAAAATAAATCTTCATTTTTCCATCAAGCTACATTTAGTTTTTTTTTTTTCCTTAAATATCAGTCTTGGAAAAGAAAGAGGGACTGAGGAGTTCCTCAATCAATCAATCAATCAATCAATCAATCAATCAATCAATCAATCAATCAATCAATCAATCAATCAATCAGTCAATCAATCAATCAATCAATCAATCAATCAATCAAAATGTATTTGTCTAGCGCTTTACAACAACCAGCAGGTATCCAAAGTGCTTCACATCAGGAACTAAGAATAGAACAACATATCTTGCAATAAGAAGAATGAAACGTAGAAAACAGGAAAATCATAAAAAGGTTACATAGAAACAGGAAGAGGAAATTGTCACACCACTACTGTGTATTAAAAGCCATTCTAAACAGGTAGGTTTTGAGTTTAGACCTGAAAAGAGCAACTTCTGTAGATGTGCGAATATCAGGAGGTAACTTGTTCCAGAGTCTCAGGGCAGCAACCGCAAAAGCCTGATCACCTGACCTGTTTGTACCTAGACCTCAGGACTTCTAAAACCAGTTGGTTAGAAGACCACAAAGACCGGCTGTGCTCACGCAGGGGGTTAAAATCTCAGATAAGTACTCGGGGCCAGGCCATTAAGGGCCTTAAAAACAAACCAGAAGATCTTACAATCTATTCTAAAACGCACAGGGAGCCAATGGAGGGTGTAGAGAACAGGAGTGATGTGTGCACGTCTAGATGTATTTGTTAACAAGCGAGCAGCAGCATTTTGCACAAGTTGAAGGTGTGAGATGGAGGTCTGATTCAAACCAACATAGAGAGCATTACAGGAATCCAACCTTGAGCTAGTAAAAGCATGGATCGCCTTTTCTACATCCTGCCTGTTAAGGAATGGCTTAAAGGTTAAGAGTTCCTCTTAACACACAAACACTCAAATATCATGTTCAAAAGTTATTAAAAGCTTTAGTGTGTAACTTTTCTCCCCTGGTCTAATACACCAGGGCCACGTTCAGCCCCGACAAAATGTTTCTTTAAACTGAAACGGGGCTTAAAACAGTAAATTAGGGGGAGTAGCAACTAGAGGGGTTGAAATTAATCAAATAATGGATGCATCAAATCGTAGACGTGGACGATGCTGCATCGATAATCGGCCGGCTCATAATCCATTATTTCTGTTTACAATGTAATGTAGGTCTAACAACATTTCTGGTTACATATTCTGGTATGTTAACACATTCAGGAGGTGCCATGTGCTCAGTGCTGTATAGTTTTATGTATCCAAGTTATTTAGTATTAGAGCACTGCAGAATGTTTGGTTTTTGATACTTGAAAAGCTCTGAATTAAATATCCTACATGGCTTTAATAGAAAAGTTAATTTGACGCATCGTGACGCATCGAGATATCGGATCGAATCGCTGACATGATAATCCTAATCGAATCGGGAGATCAGTGAAGATTCACACCTCTAGTGGGACAACGGACAGTGTGCGTTGAACACCCTGTTGTGTGCCTTTTTATTACCACGAGTTTACAGACACGTCTCTGCTGATTGGGTGGGGGGGGGAATCAAAAAAAGAGACAAATTAGGAGAGCGCCCAGATCAAGAGTTTTTTTTTTGCATCTCTCCATCACATCTTTAATTGATGATGTGTAAATTAATTAAATACATAAATTAAAATTAAATAACTGATATAATTTTAGAATTTTTTTTATTTCAGAAAAAGCGACAAAAACCTTGGAAAAAAAACTCAACAAAAATGCTTAAAAAAGCATCAAAAACATTAAAAAGTAACAAAGACTTACCCCCCCAACCCTCATAAATTACATCTATGCATTATGGCACCTCCAATTAATAAGTAAATTAGGTAAATTAATCTAATGGCAGTTTCTTCAACCCCGACAAAACATAGCAAACCGGGGGTGCGTTGAACACCTTGTTGTGTGCGCAGTGCCTTTATATTACCATAAGGTTAAAGACACGTCTCTGCTGATTGGCTACCACCTGGGACACAGCCAATAAAACGAGAGAAAGCAATAACTCAAAGCTGTTTCACACCGTTCAGAGGAAACATGTCCTTCAACACAGAAACCATAGCAACACGGTTACACCATTTCGAGACTGACGTGTAGAGCTGTATAAAGAACTAGAGACCCATACTTCAGTAAAAGTACAAGTACTCTATCAAAAAAGTGACTTGAGTAGAAGTTGAAGTGCTCTTTAAGCACCCCACTTAATTGTAAGTACTAAAGTATTCAAAATTTTTTGTACTTAAGTATTGCAAGTATTTTATTTTAAAATGTACTACTCAAATACTAAAAGTAAAAGTACAATTATTGTGTTATGTAGTTATTAAAGAAAGCAGTCAAATTTTGAATATCATATTGTTGGAGTTCAACTTTTTCCTTGGTATTAAGATGAGGGCATTACAGGCAGTCACGAGCTGTAAATTACTGGATATGAAGGAAGTTTCTGAAATAAACCCAAAAGGTACATTAATGTCACAGCTGTTATAACTGCTATTATCTGATATATATATATATATATATATATATATATATATATATATATATATATATATATACATATATATGGGTTATTAATCACTTATTAACAAATACTGAAATAAAATGTGTGATGTAGTAGAAAGTTAGCCAGCTAGCAAAATCCAGATAATCTAGCAGCTGCCCATCACAGGATCAAACTGTTAACATTCAGGACTCACTGCAGACTCAAACTACTCAGGAATATCTTCATCTGCTGCAACAATAGCTAAATAGAAAGAGGACAAACTCACATCGTCTGTATGTATCGGAGTAACAGTACTAAACTCATCGAAAAAATACGTACTCAAGTAAAAGTGGAAGTTGGAGAAAAAAATAAGTACAGATACAGCCTTTTAGTACTTCAGTAGAGTAGTGAAGTAGTTCTACTTCGTTGCTATACAGCTCTGCTGACGTGCTCCAGTGTTTCCCTGTCTGTCTGTGGTGAGTTCACATGTCTGTGAAAACAGCAGGACATTTGCCTACTATGTGTTAAAGTTATAGTTGAACAGGTGAAGATCTCATTGTCTGTAGCCTGCCGGTTACTAACGGGCTCGGTAGCGATCGTCACGGTAACGTGCTGCTGGTCCGGTGTTTGGAGCCGAGCTGGGACAGAGAAGATTCGACTGACATAGATCAGTGATGGAGTGTCTTCCAAACAATGATGTCCCTGAAGGTATCTGGGAGGAAATGTAGCCCCGGTGGGTTGTTATGGAGACCGACTGTGTTGGACTGACCGGTCATACAGTAACTTGGGAGGCAGTAGCCTCGTGTGTTCGGATTAATTTGGCCATGCAGTTACTGTAAACCTCTACTTGATCCTGGCTGTTCTGGGAGGAGGAAATAACGTAGAGACCCAGTAGGACCCAGTACACACAGACCCAGTACACAGACCCAGTACACACAGACCCAGTACACAGAGACCCAGCACACACAGACCCAGTACACAGACCCAGTACACACAGACCCAGTACACAGAGACCCAGCACACACAGACCCAGTACACAGACCCAGCACACACAGACCCAGTACACACAGACCCAGCACACACAGAGACCCAGCACACACAGACCCAGTTTCATGATGTGATAAAAGGATTTTGGGTTAGTGAAAAAAGAGGACCACTCTGTGGTTTAACAGTTTATTTAAAATATTCTTTGGTTACATGAAACGCAAGAAGAAATGTGATCATCAAAAACAGATTTTATATAATATAACCATCAGATAATCACCAGAACTTGACACTTTAGAGGAAGAAAAAATAACACCTCAGAAAATAACAAATGGTAATCATTCATGTTCCAGGATTACATCCTCAGTTTAATATCTGCTGTCACATCTCTCCCCCTGAGGTTTGTTTCCTACATTTCCCAGAATGCCATTCAATAATCCCAGAGGACACACAGTATGTCAACGTCACACCACTGCAAACAAAGTGAGTAAATTAATAAAACACATCCTTAACTTAAGTCAAAGTATTAATCCCACACTGTTAAAATGTAAAGTAAAAGATCTAGATTAAAACTTTCTTTTTTCTTTAAATATTACGACTTTTTTACTTGAAATATTAAGATTTTTTTACATGAAATGTTACAACTTTTTTCCCAAAATGTTATGACTTTTTTACATGACATGTTATGACTTTTTCCTTTAAATATTACGATTTTTTTCCCAAAATATAATGTTTTTTTTTACTTGAAATATTTACTTTGAGATATAAATTCCTACATTTCCCAGAATGCCATTCAATAATCCCAGAGGACACACAGTATGTCAACGTCACACCACTGCAAACAAAGAGAGTAAATGAATAAAACACATCCTTAACTTAAGTAAAAGTATTAATCCCACACTGTTAAAATGTAAAGTAAAAGATCTAGATTATAACTTTCTTCCTGAAATATTGATTTTGACACACAGTTAAAATGTACTTAGTTACATTCTGCTGGTTTTTACTTGGAACAGATGAAGTTAAGCTGGTTGTCATCATCGATCAGTTTGACCCAAGTTCCATTTCGGGCCATGGCTCCAGACATGTTGCAGTCGTTCCCAGACTGGGGGAGGGCCCAGTTCTTGTAGTGGACCGTCTCGTCACTGACCCAGAACCAGAAGTCCAGAGTGCAGGTGTAGCGCAGTCCCAGCCACACGTGGGGAGTGGAGGCCATCTTGGCTCTCTCCTGGACCCAGCGCTGATCGTCCAGGTTGGTGATGGAGACAAGGTCGCCATGGTGATGTCTGCAGTAGTATAACGCATCCTCCCAGATCATGTTCTCCTTGATCAGGATCACTGAATCTGTCAGGGGAGAAGAGGAGTCAATTAGTGGCAGAGACCAGAGACCCACTCCACCCGTGGAGACAAACACAGGACAGTTTAAATAACAGCTGTAACATTAGATTAAATATTTTGTAATGAAGCAATATTACACCAGAGGGTTTGATTTAAGGTCATTATTATATTCTGCAGTTGAAAGTAAAATCTCAGCAGACTGTTGTTCTATTTTTAGTGCTGCCTTTTATATTCAATTCAACATCCAATTTGTTCAACAGAAGACATTTGGAAATGATTTCTTTTCATTTGTTTTAAATCTAACAAGCAGTTTGTTGTATTTTAGCAGAACTGAGAACACTTTATCTGTTTATTTATCGTGAGTTATATCATTATCAAGGTACTCAACAACGATGAACCTCATATATATGGCCATTGCATTTAATTATATTTATATTTATATTTATATTTCTACTTAAATCTTAAATCTTGGACTATACTGATATTGCACCATTCCTTCCCTCTCTTCAATTGCTACTGTATATTTTTTGTAAAATTGTAAGTTATACCGTATACTTAACAGTACTTTTTTATATTTCTTACTGTTATTTCTGTTTTTCATTCTTTAAGTGGTTAAGTGAGTGTTCCCGACCAAAGATTAGCCAGAGTCAAATTCCTCCTTTTGTCTACGCAAAACCTGGCCATTGAAGCTGATTCTGATTCTGACTGATACCATGCGGCCATAATTCTTCTAATAAACTAATAAATAAAGTAAATTATGAAGGTAAATATGGTGCAAAACGTGAGAGCTTGTAGAATACAATGTGAGAACTTGCAGAACAAAAAAATTTAACTTGTATGTTAAAATTTGCACTTGTAAAATAAAAATTTGCACTTGTAAAATAAAAATTTGCACTTGTAAAATAAAAATTTGCACTTGTAAAATAAAAATGTGCACTTGTAAAATAAAAATTTGCCTGTAAAATAAAAATTTGCACTTGTAAAATTATTCACATTTGAAGTCACAAAAGAAAAAAAACATGAGAGCTTGTAAAAAAATCTGAACTTGTAAATTGAAATTTGCACTTGTAGAAAAATATTCACAAATGTGTAGATTGATATTTGCATGAACACAATGACAGCTGCAAACTTGTAATGCAACATTTACTCATGTACTTTTTTTTTACTCAGGTTGATTTTCCATCACAACCACAACTCAGTGATTACAACCTCTCGAATCTGTCACTGTATGCGCTCTCGGCATCACAAAGAGGCAAATCTGCCTCGACTTTTGCAACACTTGTTGCGATACATTTGGTGCAAAACTAATTAGTACCTGTGGACTTGGGCTGTGGAGCTCTGATCCAACAGAACGGGGAAAGCAGGGTTTCTATCGCCAGATGAGGGACAACTCTGTCCGGCTTATTTAGCTATGTCGCATGGAAGCCTGGTTGAATAGCAAGCTAGCGTTAGCTAACTAACCAACCAGCCTGATTCTAAATAAATACCTTTTAATTATCTTAACACTTTTTAACAGTCAAACTGAAACACTGGCGGTGAGCTCCAGGTCCTGCAGCCGCAGACGGACCGTCACCAGCGGGTATCGGCCAGCGGAGCAACATCGCTATTATTGCCAGAAAGCTTCGCTGCCGACCTCGACCTGCAGTCGGAGCTCCAGCGGGACACGGAGAGCCCCGCACCCGGTAGCATCGGCACATCCCCCGGCCATGACCACAGCTTGCTTTGCTGATGTTGTGCCTCACTGCCAATCATTGCACCGGCAGGCAGCAACAATAGCTTCTGCAGAATTACATCCACCTCGCGGGCAGCAGCAATTATTTTTGCCGAATAATGCGTCATCTCTTAACCCTCGTTGCTGCCGAGATTTGCACCCAGGTAGCAAGGAAATGATAGTCTGATAAAACATTGATGTCTCTAAACGTTGTAAAATTATAATCATCATTGATGAACATGACAAAGGAATGTATATAGCCTACATTTTAATTAAACAGTAGCTACTTTGCCTTATAAAATCATTATTTCCCCTTATGGATGGAAGTCTTGGCAGGGATGCAGAACTTGGCACGTGTTACCCGCTGATGACGGTCCGTCTGCGGCTGCAGGACCTGGAGCTCACCGCCAGTGTTTCAGTTTGACTGTTAAAGTGTTTAGATAACTAAAAGGTATTTATTTAGAAGCTGGTTAGTTAGCTAACGCAGCTTGCTATTCCACCAACACTAGCGGTGAGCTGCTACCGGGTGCCGGGGCTCTCCGTGTCCCGCTGGAGCTCCGACTGCAGGTCGAGGTTGGCGCGCGAAGCTTTCTGGCCATAATAGCGATGTTGCTCCGCTGGGCCGATACCCGCTGGTGCCGCTCCGTCTGCAGGACCTGGAGCTCACCGCCAGTGTTTCAGTTTGACTGTTAAAAAGTGTTAAGATAATTAAAAGGTATTTATTTAGAATCAGGCTGGTTGGTTAGTTAGCTAAGACTAGCTTGCTATTCAACCAGGCTTCCGCACATAGCTAAATAAGCCGGACAGAGTTGTCCCTCATCTGGCGATAGAAACCCTGCTTTCCCCGTTCTGTTGGATCAGAGCTCCACAGCCTAAGTCCACAGGTACAAATTAGTTTTGCACCAAATGTATCGCAACAAGTGTTGCAAAAGTCGAGGCCGAATTTGCCTCTTTGTGATGCGAGGGCGCATACAGTGACAAATTCGAGAGGTTGTAATCACTGAGTTGTGGTTGTGATGGAAAATCAACCTGAGTAAAAAAAAAGTACATGAGTAAATGTTGCATTACAAGTTTGCAGCTGTCATTGTGTTCATGCAAATATCAATCTACATTTGTGAATATTTTTTCTACAAGTGCAAATTTCAATTTACAAGTTCAGATTTTTTACCGCTCTCATGTTTTTTTCTTTTGTGACTTCAAATGTGAATAATTTTTACAAGTGCAAATTTTTATTTTACAAGTGCAAATTTTTATTTTACAAGTGCACATTTTTATTTTACAAGTGCAAATTTTTATTTTACAAGTGCAAATTTTTATTTTACAAGTGCAAATTTTTATTTTACAAGTGCAAATTTTAACATACAAGTTAAATTTTTTTGTTCTGCAAGTTCTCACATTGTATTCTACAAGCTCTCACGTTTTGCACCATATTTACCTTCATAGTAAATCCTTAAACAGATGTAGATGTACGGTACCGATAGATAGACCTTCTGATAAACTCACCGTTGTAGCAGAAGAAGGGTTTGGTTTTATTACAGACATCGGAGCTCCAATTTCCATTTAACGTAGTCATAGCACATGTCTCGTTAGGTTGACCTTTATCCCAGGATCTGAAAGAGAAACTGCTCCCATCTGACCAACTCCAGGCAGAGTCTCTGAACAGGCCGATCCAGAAAGGGCAGGGTTTTGCATTATTCGGGCACAGGTTTGCATAATTTGGGTGCTGTCCCTTGAAGTTGTCTAGCTGTTTGACTCCACTGATCAGGTCAGTGTAATTTTTTCTGCAGTAGCTCTGAGCGTCTGTCCAGTTCATCTCAGAGTCACTGATATGAAATGTTTTGCCAGATTTCTTGTGTTCTGTAGAACACACAGACAAACCTTTTAGTTTTCATTTAATTTCATAAAATCCTACATTATTCTTATTTCAAAACAAAAATGAGAATTTTCCTCCCCTTAAAAACTCCCCCAGAAGTGGTTTGTTCTAGCATCATTCTGACCTATATTTATGTTTCTAGTGGCGGCGCCCTCTAGTGGTCGTAGTAGTTCTGACGGGAGCAAAGCAGGGAGAGTAGGGAAGAAGAAGAGCGCCAAATGTCCTGGTAAGGACGCGGGGGGCCAAACAAACAAGACTTTCACCCAGGAGACCAGGGTTCATTCCCATTTGAAAAGAAAAAAGAGTTTATTTTAACTTTAGGGAACAAACGGAGCTACGTCACGTTCTGCATCACGTAGTAACCTTCAGGAAGTGATGTCACGTCTTCACAACGTTACTGACGTGTTTAAAACTCGTTACCTTCTCTGGTTTAGATATGAGGACGAAAAACTCTCCTGTGGGTCAGATTAGAGGGGGGGGGGACAAAAATCAGAATTACTACGGCCACTAGAGGGCGCCACCACTACAAACATAAATATAGGTCAGAATGATGCTGGAACAAACCACTTCTGGGGGAGTTTTTTTTAGGGGAGAACAGACTCTATGTCCCACATGTTCTCACCGTCATAGCAGATACATTTATAGGTTACAGAACAATGGTCGTCATCCCATGTGCCATCATTCATCCTCACACAGATCTGATGATCGTCTACATTATTTGGCTGTCCTTGATACCATTTACTCTCACTCTCGCTCTTGTTGAACACCACCTCTGGCTGAGACCAGCGCCACACGATCTTTGTTGTGTTTTCATGCAGCCCAATCCAGGCTCCTGCTTGATACTTTGAATGGTTTTGGAGTCTCTCCATGTCTGTCTGGTTAGCCACTGTGGCCAGGTCAGTGTGGTTCTTTCTGCAATACTCCTGGGCTTCTTTCCAGGTCTTCTTCTCTCCAATGAAGTGGTAGTCATACAGGTGACCCCCAATGGAGGAACACTGACCTGATAACAGAGAAGAAACTGCAGTGATGGAGCTGAGAGCTATACAAGCATCTATCCATGAAAAGGTAACTTTGTTTTGTTTTTAAACCTGGACTCTATATCCCATGTTTTTGTTATAAAATAGCCCCAAAATCACCATCACCATAACCAAACCCACCAGACTTAATTTGTTAACATGCTAGCATATGCTAACATGGTAGCATATGCTCTATGCTATCAAAACTTTGGTCCTGTAACAGAAACAAAATAAAAAACATCCTTTTTTTACACATAAAACATCCACCAAATTGCATTCAGTAAACTCACCAGACTCCATGTAAATAATAAATACTTTCAGCATCATAAAACACACTTTATTAAAAGTGGACAGAAAAAAAAATTAAACAAATAAAACCGTCTTGGTTCTGTCTTTCCTGTTCCAACAATCACCACTCTGGTTTGGTTGAAATAAACCTTTAATTCACCCATTTACATGGCGGAATATGCTGGCTCTATACTGCGCTAAAGTCCTGATTATTTACATGGAGTCTGGTGGAATATGCTGACTCTATACCGCAGCTAAAAAGTCCTGATTATTTACATGGGTCTGGTGGAAATAGCAACTTTGGCTCTGTACGCTAAAAGTCCTGATTATTTACATGG
>NC_053120.1:2756970-2784470 GCF_010015445.1 Perca fluviatilis
TTCAGAAATAACAAATGGTAATCATTCATGTTACAGGATTACATCACCTCAGTTTAATATCTGCTGTCACATCTCTCCCCTGAGGGTTTGTTTCCTACATTTCCCCAGTACCATTCAATAATCCCAGAGAGGACAGTATGTCAACGTCCTACACTGCAAACAAAGTGAGTAAATGGAATAAAACACATCCCTTAACCTTAAGTAAAAGTATTAATCCACACTGTTAAAAGATGTAAAGTAAAGATCCTAAAGATTAAAACTTTCTTCCTGATGTATTAAGACTTTTTCCCAAATATTATGACTTTTTTCATTTTTTTCATTTGGCTTATTGCATTGCTATTATTAGAAAAAATAGATTTAACATAATATAACCATCAGATATCTCACCAAAAACTTGAAAAATTTAAGAGGAATGAAAAAATAACAACTTCATAAAATAACAAATCGTAATCATTGATGTTACAGGATTACATCTTCAAACAAAGTGAGTAAAATGAATAAAACATAACTTAAGTCATATTTTTTAGGGGTATATATATATATATATATATATATATATATATATATATATATATCAATATATCAATATTAGGACTATTTTACTTGAAATATTTACTTTGAGATATAAGTTCCTACATTTCCCAGAATGCTATTCAATAATCCCAGAGGGACACACAGTATGTCAACGTCACACCACCGCAAACAAAGTGAGTAAATTAATAAAACGCATCCCTAACTTTTAAGTAAAAGTATGAATCCCACACTGTTAAAATGTAAAGTAAAAGATCTATATTACAACTTTCTTCCTGAAATATTACGAATTTTTATTTAAAAAATTATTACAAATTTGTTTCTTTGAAATATTACTGACTTTCTTCTTGAAATATTCTGACTTTTTCTTGAAATATTATGACTTTTTTATTTGAAATACTACGACTTGTTTTTACTTGAAATATTATGACTTTTTTATTTGAAATATTACAACTTGTTTTTACTTGAAATATTACGACTTTTTTTCGGAAATATGACTCTTTTTTTTCTTAAAATATTACGACTTTTTTCTTGAAATATTACGACTTTTATTTCTTAAAATATTATGACTTTTTTTTCTTAAAGGAACACGCCGACTTATTGGGACTTTAGCTTATTCACACTAACCCCCAGAATTAGACAAGTCCATACATACCCTTCTCATCTCAGTGCGTGCTGTAACGCTGTCTGATGCCCCCAGCATTAGCTTAGCCTAGCACAGATCCTGCAGGTAACTGGTTCCAACTAGTGCCAACATGTTCCTATTTCCCTTGTTGTGATTTGTATAGTCACAGCATGTAAAATGACAAGGTCAGATAGTATAGCCATCTTTAACCATATACATACTGGGAACTATATTCTCAGAAAGGCGAAGCACTGCTACTCTCCTACTAGGGTGGAGGATATGCTTGCAGCACCTGAGAAGCCAGAGCAGCTTTGCCCCTCTGAGAATATAGTTCCCAGTATGTATACGGTTAGAAGATGGATGTGTGTCTTATGTGACCTTGTTATTTGTACACGCTGTGATTAAGTCCCAATAAGTCGGCGTGTTCCTTTAAAATATTACTATTATATTACTTTTTTCTTGAAATATTAACTTTGAGATCTAAGTGAAGTACTTAATCTCAACAACGGTATTACTGAAGTACAGTACTTGAGTAAATGTACTTAGTTACATTTTGGTGGTTTGTTCTTGGAACAGATGAAGTTAAGCTGGTTGTCATCGTCATCGTCGATCAATTTGACCCAAGTTCCATTTCGGTCCATGGCTCCAGACATGTTGCAGTCGGTCCTCAGGCTGGCTGGGCCCCCAGTTCTTGTAGAACGGACTGTCTTGTCACTGACCCAGAACCAGAAGTCCAGAGTGCAGGTGTAGCGCAGTCCCAGCCACACGTAGCGAGTGGAGGCCATCTTTGCTCTCCCGGACCCAGCGGCTGCTCGTCCAGGTTGGTGATGGAGACAAGGTCGCCATAGCTAGTTCTGCAGTAGTATAACGCTCCCTCCCAGTTCATGCTCTGGTTGATCAGGATCACTGAATCTGTCAGGGGAGAAGGAGAATCAGGGACAGAGCCAATCAGAGGCGGAGTCAGCCAGGGGCAGAGCAAATTAGTGTCGGTGCCAATTAGTGTCGGAGGCAATTAGTGGCTTAGCCAATCATGGGCAGAGATGCAAATGCTCCACTCATGGAGACAAACACAGGACAGTTGAAATAACAGCTGTAACATTTATTTTATATCTAACAAGCAGTTTGTTGTATTTTAGCAGAACTGAGAACAGTTTATTTACAGATGTATATGTACAGTACCGTTAGATAGACCTGCTAAACTCACCGTTGTAGCAGAAGAAGGGTTTGGTTTCATTACAGTGATCGGAGCTCCATTTTCCATCTGACGTAGTCATAGCACATGTCTTCTCAGGGTCTTCTTTCTTAGGTTCATCATCATCCCAGGATCTGAAAGAGAAACTGCTCCCATCTGACCAACTCCAGCAGTTTCTGAGGCCGATCCAGAGTTCTGTATCATTCTGGGGCTGGTTTGAATCATTCTGGCGCTGTCTCTTGAAGTCTTCTAGCTGTTTGACTCCACTGATCAGGTCAGTGTAATTTTCTCTGCAGAATCTCTGAGCCTCTGTCCAGTTCATCCCAGTGTCACTGATATAAAATGTTTTGTCAGATTTCTTGCCTTCTGTGGAACACACAGACAAACTTTGGGGTTTTTATTTAGTCTCATGAAATCCTACATTATTCTTATTTCAATACAATAGTGTGATATCAATTCAGAGACTTTTCCTCCCCCTAAAAAAATCCCCATAAGTGGATCGGTTCCAGCATCATTCTGACCTATATTTATGTTACGTCACGTTCTGCGTCACATGGTAACCTTCAGGAAGTGAAGTCACGTCTTCACAACGTTTACGACGTGTTTAAAACTGCGACCGTTACCGTCTCTGGTTCATATATGAGGATGGAGAACTCTCGTGTGGGTAAGATTAGAGGGGGGGGGGAGGTAGTCAGAACTACTACGGCCACAAGAGGGCGACGCCACTACAAACATAAATATAGGTCAGAATGATGGTGGAACAAACCACTTCTGGGGAGTTTTTAAGGGAGAACAGACTCTATGTCCACATATTCTCAACCGTCATAGCAGATAAATTTATAGGTTTCAGAACCAAGAGTCATCATGCCATTTGTCATCCTTCATCTTCATCCTCACACAGTTCTCCTGATTGTTGAAATTATTTGGCTGTCCTGGAAACCATTTACTCTCATTCTTGTTGAACTCCACCCCTGACAGAGACCTCACACGGTGTTTGGTGTGTTGTTTTGCAGCCCAATCCAGGCCTCCGCTGGATACCGTGGTATCGTGGAGTTAAGGAGTCTCTGCATGTCTGCCTGGTTAGCCACTGTGGCCAGGTCAGTGTGGTTCTTTCTGCAATACTCCTGGGCTTCTTTCCAGGTCTTCTCCTTCCAATGAAGTGGTAGTCATACAGCTGACCCCCAATGGAGGAACACTGACCTGATAACAGAGAAGAAACTGCAGCGATGGAGCTGAGAGCTAGACAAGCATCTGGTCATTAATGGTAACTTTGTTCTGTTTTAAAACCGGACTCTATTTTCCCATGTTGTTGTGTCTAAGTGGCTCATGTTAAAGGACAATTCGAGCAAAATGAACCTAAAAAAACAGATATGCTGGCTCTATACACGCTAAAAAGTCCTGATTATTTACATGGAGTCTGGTGGAGATATGCTGGCTCTATACACGCTAAACGTCCTGATTATTTACATGGAGTCTGGTGGAGATATGCTGGCTCTATACACGCTAAAGTCCGATTATTTACATGGAGTCTGGTGGAGATATGCTGGCTCTATATACGCTAAAAGAACGGTCCTGATTATTTACATGGAGTCTGGTGGAGATATGCTGGCTCTATACAGCTAAAAGTCCTGATTATTTAAAAGGAGTCTGGTGGAGATATGCTGGCTCTATACATGCTAAAAGTCCTGATTATTTACATGGAGTCTGGTGGAGATATGCTGGCTCTATACACGCTAAAAGTCCTGATTATTTAAAAGGAGTCTGGTGGAGATATGCTGGCTCTATACACCGCTAAAGTCCTGATTATTTAAAAGGAGTCTGGTGGAGATATGCTGGCTCTATACACGCTAAAAGTCCTGATTATTTACATGGAGTCTGGTGGAGATATGCTGGCTCTATACATGCTAAAAGTCCTGATTATTTACATGGAGTCTGGTGGAGATATGCTGGCTCTATACACGCTAAAAGTCCTGATTATTTACATGGAGTCTGGTGGAGATATGCTGGCTCTATACACGCTAAAAGTCCTGATTATTTAAAAGGAGTCTGGTGGAGATATGCTGGCTCTATATACGCTAAAAGTCCTGATTATCTACATGGAGTCTGGTGGAGATATGCTGGCTCTATACACACTAAAAGTCCTGATTATTTAAAAGGAGTCTGGTGGAGATATGCTGGCTCTATACACGACTAAAAGTCTTGATTATTTAAAAGGAGTCTGGTGGAGATATGCTGGCTCTATACACGCTAAAAGTCCTGATTATTTAAAAGGAGTCTGGTGGAGATATGCTGGCTCTATACACACTAAAAGTCTTGATTATTTAAAAGGAGTCTGGTGGAGATATGCTGGCTCTATACACGCTAAAAGTCCTGATTATTTAAAAGGAGTCTGGTGGAGATATGCTGGCTCTATACATGCTAAAAGTCCTGATTATTTACATGGAGTCTGGCAACAACAGAACTTTTAGTGGTGGCTAACTGCTGCTGAATATTTGTCCTGTAGGGTTACATTACAGCCACCTAAAAATAACGAAATTACCGTTTAAATCAAACCATATTATTAGTTGAAGTGTGACTTGGAGTTGATGAGGAGTGATCTGTCCAGATGATCCACTTACCCATCACAATCAACACTAACAGACTCCACTGCATCTTCTCCCTGTTAGATGGTAATAAACAGTTATTGTTGGTATGAAATCAGGATTATTTTACACCATTACTCACTGACTTTTGGAAAAGATGTTTCATTTATTAAAGTTACAACACACACACACACACATACACAGAGACACACACTCACACACACACACACAGACACACACACATACAGAGACACACACACAGACACACACACACACACACAGAGACACACACACAGCACACACACACACAGACACACGCCACACACAGAGACACTCACACACAGAGACACACACACACACACACACACAGACACACTCACACACAGAGCACACACACAGACACACACACACACAGACACACACACACACAAGTCAACAGTGTAAAACCCTTGATGAACTGTGACATTTGCATTCAGCGTTTCCTGTTGGACTTTGTGAATTCCTGTTAAAGTAATAATATGAAAAAATTTTAATATGTTGGCGGAGGAATTTAGCCGCGAGGGCGGGGGCGAAACAAACAGAAGAAGAGCCTGTCTTTATGTTTAGGATAAAGTTTATAACCACGTCCATCAGGATGCAAATCAAAGATTTAACTGACTGTGTCTGACAACATTATGGGATGGATCCCTACAGAGATAGACCTTTTAGTTAAAGAGTAAGATCCTTTTAGTTTAACATGAAACAGCCCCGAAATCACCATCACCAAATCCACCAGACTCCATGTAAATAATCAGGACTTTTAGCGTGTATAGAGCCAGCATATCTCCACCAGACTCCATGTAAATAATCAGGACTTTTAGGCGTGTATAGAGCCAGCATATCTCCACCAGACTCCATGTAAATAATCAGGACTTTTAGCGTGTATAGAGCCAGCATATTTCCACCAGACTCCATGTTAATAATCAGGACTTTTAGCGTGTATAGAGCCAGCATATCTCCACCATCCATGTTAATAATCAGGATTTAGCTGGTATAGAGCCAGGATATCTCGACCAGATGCATGTAATAATCAGGACCTTTTTGCGTGTATATAGCCAGCATATGTCCACCAGACTCCATGTAAATAATCAGGACTTTAGCGTGTATAGAGCCAGCATATTCTACACCAGAGTCCATGTAAATAATCAGGACTCTGCTGCCATCACCAAACCCACCTGCTGCATGTCATCCCTCCTTTCAAGTCTAAGCTGTCCAGTCAAATAAAGGCCTAAAAATGCTTTAAAAAAATAAATGTACAGACATACAACTGTTAATACTCAGATATTTGTTAGAGCGTATAGTTTTTTTTAGATGCAGACCTTTGAGTGATGCAAACACTGACACACAGACACATAGACACACACACACAGACACACACACAGACACACTCAATACAGAGAAATAAAGAAAATAAATTTGAAGATGAACTGGAAACTTTATCATTGTATAAATCAGATTTTACATGCAGTATTACGTTGAATACAATCCCTCTTCTGCAAATCCACACAGACATTAAAATGTGAAATCAAACAGCCGAGTTAATAACTTATATAACTTATATAGTTTATAACTTATATAACTTATATAGTTTATAACTTACATCTTGTGAATGTCCACAGCTTCTCTCTGCTCTGATGGTTCTCCCTTTCTGTGCCCACGGAGACTGCTGGCTACACTTTAATGATCCTGGTAATAATTAAACTCTGGCTGTCATTTCGTTGTCGTCATTTGAATATTAAAATATCAACGTGTCACATCTGTATCATTGCCTGGAAACTTCTGTATGAGGTGATGTTATATTTTAGTCAAGATAAGATTAAAAACATACTCGTCCACTAAAAGTTCTGTTGTTGCCGCTGACAGACTTCGGATTATTATTCTAAGTGTCTGACAACATTATGGAAAGGATCCCTACAGAGATAGACCTTTTAGTTAAAGAGTAAGATCCTTTTTTAAACATGAAAATATCCACGAAATTGCGTAAAGATTCCCACCAGACTCCATGTAAATAATCAGTAATTTAAGCATCGTAAAATACACTTCTTTAGACGAGACGACAACAAAAACTATAAAGCCGTTTTAAGTCTGCTCTTTCCACTTTTCCAACCATCACAACTCTAGTTTTGGTTGAAATAAACACATAGTTTAAGATTTACATGTTAAAACATGCTGGCTCAATACACGCTAAAAGTCCGATTATTTGTGGTGGAATACGCCGCTACTAAAAGTCCTGATTATTTACATGGAGTCTGGTGGAGATATGCTGGCTCTATACACGCTAAAAGTCCTGATTATTTACATGGAGTCTGGTGGAGATATGGCGGCTCTATACACGCTAAAAGTCCTGATTATTTACATGGAGTCTGGGGGAAATATGCTGGCCTCTATACACGCTAAAAAGTCCTGATTATTTACATGGAGTCTGGAGGAGATATGCTGGCTCTATACACGCTAAAAGTCCTGATTATTTACATGGAGTCTGGTGGAGATATGCTGGCTCTATACAGCTAAAAGTCCTGATTATTTACATGGAGTCTGGTGTAGTTTGGTGATGGTGATTTCGGGCTGTTTCATGTTAAACTAAAAGGATCTTACTTTTTAACTAAAAGGTCTATCTCTGTAGGGATCCATCCCATAATGTTGTCAGACACTTAGAATTAATAATCTTAGTCTGTCAGCGGCAACAACAGAACTTTTAGTTGTCACTAACTGCTGCTGAATATTTGTCCTGTAGGGTTACATTACAGCCACCTAAAAATAACGAAATTACAGTTTAAATCAAACCATATTCTTAACTGAAGTGTGACTTGGAGTTGATGAGGAGTGATCGTTCAGATGATCCACTTACCCACACAATGAACACTAACAGACCACCACTGCATCTTCAACCCTGTTAGATGGTAATAAACACAGTTATTTTTGGTATGAAAAATCAGGATTATTTTACACCATTACTCACTGACTTTGGAAAGGATGTTGAATTTATTGAAGTTACGACACACACACAGACACACACACACCACAAACACAACACACACACACACACACACACACACACAACACACATACAGAGCAAACAAACAACACACACACACACACACCCCCCACACACACAGACACACACACAGTACACACACACACACACACACACACACAGCACAAAAACACACACACACACAATACACAAAAACAAACAAAAAAAAAAAGACACAACACATACACACACAAACAGAAACACAGACAAACACACAAGACAACAGTGCAAATGTCACAGTGAACTGTGACATTTGCATTTTTAGGTTTCCTGTTGGACTTTGTGACATCATGTTCAAGTAAAAATATGAAAATTATATTAATATGTTGTCGGAGTTGAGTTTAGCCGTGAGAGGGAGGGGTTTTATTTTATTAAGGGTTTATTCCAACCAAACCAGAGTGGTGATTGTTGGAACAGTGGAAAGATGAACCAAGACGGCTTTTGGTAGTTTTATTTAGTTTCTGTCCACTTTGAATGAAGTAATTTTTACAATTATTAAAGTACTGATTATTTACATGAAGTTTGGGGGGGGGTTACATGAAACAAAGCCCCGAAATCACAATAAACCAACCCAAATGGCTCAAAAAATTATCAAAAATAAAAGTACATACATCCAACTGTTAATACTCAGATTTTTGTTAGAGCGTATATTTTTTAGATGGAGATCTTTTGAGTGATACGTAGCTTGAGGATCCCGGATGTATCACAGAAGAAATATTAAATATTGAGAAATAAACAAAAAGAGTTTGAAGGAAAAACTGGAAACCTTATTATTATATAAATCAGATTTTACACGCAGGTATTACGTTGAATACAATCCCTCTTCTGCAAATCCACACAGACATAAAAATGTGAAATCAAACAGCCGAGTTAATAACTTATATAGTTTATAACTTATATAACTTATATAGTTTATAACTTATATAGTTTATAACTTATATAACTTATATAGTTTATATCTTACATCTTGTGAATGTCCACAGCTTCTCTCTGCGCGTGCTGCTTACTCCTTTTCTGTGCCTGAATGAGACTGCTCTCAACACTTTATTAATCCTGTTAATAATTAAACTCTGGCTGTTATTTGAATATTCTTACTCACCCAGTAAGACGCGCCCCCATGTAGGCTGAGGTCCCTTTGCGCGGTGCGGAAGGGTCGAATTCCGACCTGCGCTTGCCCTTTGCCCCCATCTCTCCCCTTTCATGTATATCCACTGTCACTACTTAATACAGGGAAAAGCCCCCCAAAAGATAATCTTTAAAAAACATATATGTATATATCTGTCTTCAGCCGTCGACCATGTTGCAACTTTTTGATTTTCTAGGTCAAATTTCTTTTTTTATTACGGTCATTGTTTTTTCACACTTAATTTTAGCCTTTTTTCGACATTTTTCTCACATATTTTTCCTACATTTTTCAATATTCTATTATCAATCTTTCTTTACATGCTATAAAATTGAATTCAGTTTTTTCCAATTGCTAAAACACAATTTTGCAAACTAGGCTGGTTTTATCACAAATACTTTACACAATTCACAAAACCACCCACCCAAACTGCAAAAACCCTCATATATCCTGCAAATGAAAGCACTGCGACCAAAACTACATATAACATTATCAAAATCAAACTTTTGCACCACATGGCACACTCTCTTCATTCATATTTACCAGATTTTGGTCTAACCAACTACACATGTTGGGAAAATGAAAAGCACCCTCATCTTTAGTGTGCTTTGTCATAATGCTAAAATATTTGAAATTGTAGGAAATTCTTCAGATTGTTCACAAAACAAGAAAATTGCAGAAAAAATAGAAAAAAGAGGCATCATAGTGCTAACTCCTGATTAAAGGGTAACAATGAACCATTGATGTTTTTAGCCAGGTGGCCCATATATTGGCCAATTAGCTCATGTAGTGTCATTTTGAATGGCAGTGTTTTGAAATGAGTTGCTACAAAGCTAATTAAGACGATCAGCTCCACACAACTCTCTCTGGATTTCTCAGTATGACTATCAGAAGAAATCAACAAAAACCATCTAACACTGTTCTGTTCTGTTTGCACACACATGCATGCATACACACACACACAGAAACACATACAAACAACACACACACAGTCACACACACACAAACCACTCCCCCCCCCCCCCCCCCCCACACACCCCACACACACACACACACCCACCACACACACACACAAAGTTCATGTCAGTTTATGTTGTCATATTGCCACCTGTGTATGTGAACCACCAATGTTCGCACAGACATGCATGCATGCACACACAAAAACACACACACCCACACACGTTGTAGATGTTAATGTTCTAATAAGGTTCTTTTTACAATAAATGTTCTATTAAAAATACGTTTTGTCATTTTTATTGGTATTTATGTTAAAATAAAGGCAGTTAAAACTGTCTGGTCAAATTTGACCGTGAACAGTAAATTAAGGGGGGCAGCAAAGAACAGTGTTTGAAGGTTAAAAAAGCGGCAAAAATGTCAGAAAAGGCAACAAAAACATTTAAAATGTGACAAAAAACATTCCAGAAAAGCATCAAAACCTTAAAAAGGAACAAAGACTTCAGAAGGAAAGCCCAATTCAGATTTTTGGGTGGGTAACCTCCCCAACCCCCATAAATTACACCTATGCATAATGGCATCTCCAATTAATAAATAAATTAATCTTTTTGGCAGTTTCTTCAGCCCCGACAAAACTTAGCAAACCGGGGGTGCGTTGAAGACCCTGTTGTGTGAGCAGTGCCTTTTTATTACCATAAGGTTAAAGACATCTTCGCTGATTGGCTATCACCTGGGACACAGCCAATAAAACGAGAGAAAGCATAACTCAAAGCTGTTTCACACCGTTTAAGAGGAAACATGTTATTCAACCTTTGTTTGTGTGTGTGTGTTTTTTTTTGTGTGTTTGTGTGTGTGTGTGTTTTTTTTTTTTTTTTTTTGTGTGTGTGTGTGTGTGTGTGTGTGTGTGTGTGTGTGTGTGTGTGTGTGTGTGTGTGTGTGTGCACCATAGTACAGGGTTACACCGTTTAGAGACTGACGTGCTCCAGTGTTTCCCTGTCTGTCTGTGGTGAGTTCACTTGTCTGTAAAAAGCAGGGACATTTGCCTACTATGTGTAAAGTTATAGTTGAACAGGTGAAGATCTCATGTCTGTAGCCTGCCTGTAGGAGCCACATACTGTATGTTGTTTATGGTCTCATTTATATTATTTATTGATTATTATTTGTTTATTGTGGGGCGGGGTTTTCATCGCAGTTTGAGAGGAAGTGATAACATATGTGTTTGCTTCACCTGTTCTGTTCACCTGTTGGGTTTTTGGGCTTTGACAGAGAGGGTGAGCCTGGGAAAGAACACTTTCTGTTTATCGCTGCACTAACACACTTACTTAGACTCACTCAAGTAACTTTACATTTGGTCACGCAGTACTATTATTTGTATTTTACGTTTGGAGGATTAAATCATTGCAATACAATGTGAATGTGTGTTTATGCATCTCTCAGTGTTCAGTCCCTCACGGCAGCACTTTGTTGTACTGCTTACAGCCGCAACACTGCCGGTTACTAACAGGCTCGGTAGTGATCGACACGTGCTGCAGGTCCGGTGTTTGTAGCCGTGCTCGGACAGAGAAGATTCGGCTAAAATAAATCAGTGATGGTGTTTCTGCCATGATGTGATAACAGGACTTTGGGTTAGTAAAAAAAAAAGAGGACCACTCTGTGGTTCAACAGTTTATTTAGACTCAGAGAAAACTATTCTTTTGTTACATAAAATTCAAGAAAAATTGTGATCATCAGAATCAGATTTTACAAAATATAACCATCAGATAATCACCAGAACTTGACACTTTAAGAGAAAGAAAAAATAACAAAAACTTCAGAAAATAACAAATGGTAATCATTCGTGTTACAGGATTACATCCTCAGTTTAGTATCTGCTGTCACATCTCCCCCAAAGTTTGTTTCCTACATTTCCCAGAATGCCATTCAATAATCCCAGAGGACACACAGTATGTCAACGTCACACCACTGCAAACAAAGTGAGTAAATTAATAAAACACTTCCTTAACTAAAAGTATTAATCCCACACTGTTAAAATGTAAAGTAAAAGACCTATATTACTACTTTCTTCCTGAAATATTAAAACTTTTTGACCTGAAATATTATATTCTTCTTACATATTATGACTTTTTTACTTGAAATATAACGATTTTCTTAAATTATGACTTTTTCCCCCCAAATATGAGATTTTAACTTGAAATATTAAGTATTTTTTCCCAAAATATTACGACTTTTCTTCTTGAAATATATACTTTGAGATATAAGTAATAAGTAATAATCTGTTTTCACTTCCCCAGGTTTGTTTCCTACATTTCCCAGAATGCCATTCAATAATCCCAGAGGACACACAGTATGTCAACGTCACACCACTGCAAACAAAGTGAGTAAATGAATAAAACACATCCTTAACTTAAGTAAAAGTATTAATCCCACACTGTCAAAACATCTATATTACAACTTTCTATCTTCTATCTTCCTGAAATATTATGACTTTTCTTCTTAAAATGTTACGACTTTTGACTTGAAATATTTTACGACATTTTTACTTGAAATGTTATGATTTTTTTTACTTTAAATATTACGACTTATTTCCCAAAATATTAAGACTTTTTTGCATGAAAAATTAGGAAAATTTCTCCCCAAATATTACGACTGTTTTCCCAAAATATTACGACATTTTTTACTTTAAATATCAGTAGGCTACGTTTTATCTTGAAATATTATGACTTTTTTTTTTCTTGAAATATTTAATTTGAGATACTAGTTCCTACATTTCCCAGGATACCATTCAATAATCCCAGAGGACTCACAGTTTGTCAACGTCACACCACTGCAAACAAAGTGAGTAAATGAACAAAACACATCCTTAACTTAAAAAAAGTATTAATCCCACACTGTTAAATTGTAAAGTAAAATAAAAATAAAAGTAAAAGATTTATATTACCACTTTCTTCCTGAAAATAAATATTATGACTTTTTTCTTGAAATATTACGACTTTTTCACTTGAAATATTACGACTTTTTCACTTGAAATATTATGACTTTTTACTTGAAATATTATTAAAAAATTCGGAATATTACGACTTATTTACTATAATATTACGATATTTTTTCTTTAAATATTTATTTTTGATAATATTTACTTCATATTCTAAGTATGCCATTCAATAATCCCAGAGGACACACAGTATGTCAACGTCACACCACTGCAAACAAAGTGAGTAAATGAATAAAACACATCCTTAACTTAACTAAAAGTATTTATCCCACACTGTTAAAATGTAAAGTAAAACATTTATAGTACCAGTTTCTTTTTGAAATATTATGATTTTCCTTTTAAAATATTACGACTTTTTTACCTAACCTTCCTGTTATCCTTGGGGTCAATTTGACCCCATTCAATGTTTAACATCTCTAAAAAAGTGCTTGACATAATTTTTTTTGCTTCATATTGAATTACTTTTCCTAATTTAATGGGGACAACTGGGTAAACATAAAATTAACATGAAGATATATTTTCAATGTCCTGTATGCATTTTGTATGCATCGGTGTTCCTTGGGGTTAATTTGACCCCAGGCTGTTTTAGTTGTATAAAACATAGAAAATATGAACATTTTACACAAATTTGCTGAGATTGTTTTGGCTGATATTGAGGTCACTTTCACATGCAGGTTGTTGCAATTTCACAATCTTCAATTCCCCTTCCTCCACCCCACACAGGCACCCTTCCTCTGTGAGGGAGGGAAAAAATTGTTCCCGCACTCTGAGAGAGGGAAAATGTTGTTCCCGCACTCTGAGGGAGGGAAAATATGGTTCTTGCACTCTGAGGGAGGTGAAATATGGTTCTTGCACTCTGAGAGAGGGAAAAAATTGTTCCCGCACTCTGAGAGAGGGAAAATGTTGTTTCCCGCACTCTGAGGGAGGGAAAATATGGTTCTTGCACTCTGAGGGAGGTAAAATATGGTTCTTGCACTCTGAGGGAGGGACAATATGGTTCTTGCACTCTGAGGGAGGTAAAATATGGTTCTCGCACTCTGAGGGAGGGACAATATGGTTCTTGCACTCTGAGGGAGGGAAAATATGGTTCTTGCACTCTGAGGGAGGGACAATATGGTTCTTGCACTCTGAGGGAGGGAAAATATGGTTCTCGCACTCTGGGGGAGGGACAATATGGTTCTTGCACTCTGAGGGAGGGAAAATATGGTTCTCGCAGGGATGGTTTGCATCACATGATACACAGGAGGGGCAAACATATAAAAGCTCACACGCAGGCACCTGCGGCTTTCTAAACCATTTATCTTGGTGCGCGATGTGCTATCTCTGTACACTCACTTTCACTTTCACTTGTCAACATTTTCCAGTTGCCAGTTTAGGCTATCAACATAAAAATTTGGTACAAGATTTTTAATTACCAACATTTTCTGGAGGTTTCAAATCCTGGTGTCAAATTGATAACAGATGTTAGTAAATTTGAGGGTAACTGGAGGGAATATTAGGAATTTGTTAATTGAAATATTACGACTTTTTACGTGAAATATTACGACTTTTTACGTGAAATATTACGACTTTTTTCCCAAAATATTACTTTTTTTCTTAAAATATTAACTTTGAGATTTAAGTAAAGTACGTCATCTCAACAGCATTATTAATTAAGTACAGTATTTGAGTAAATGTACTTAGTTACATTCTGCTGGTTTTTACTTGGAACAGATGAAATTAAGCTGTTTGTCATCATCGATCAGTTTGACCCAAGTTCCATTTCGGGCCATGGCTCCAGACATGTTGCAGTCGTTCCCAGACTGGGGGAGGGCCCAGTTCTTGTAGGGACCGTCTCGTCACTGACCCAGAACCAGAAGTCCAGAGTGCAGGTGTAGCGCAGTCCCAGCCACACGTAGTGAGTGGAGGCCATCTTGGCTCTCTCCTGGACCCAGCGCTGCTCGTCCAGGTTGGTTATGGAGACAAGGTCGCCATAGTGATCTCTGCAGTAGTATAACGCATCCTCCCAAATCATGCTCTGGTTGATCAGGATCACTGAATCTGTCAGGGGAGAAGGTGAGTCAGTCAGGGGAAAAGTCAGTCAGGGGCAGAGACCCAAATGCTCCACCCGTGGAGACAAACACAGGACAGTTTAAATAACAGCTGTAACATTTGTTTTAAATCTAACAGGCAGTTTGTTGTATTTTAGCAGAACTGAGAACACTTTATCTGTTTATTTATCACGAGTTATATCATTATAACAATATTCAACAACGATGAACCTCATACCATAATTCTTATTATAAACTAATAAATAAAGTGAATCATTACACAAATGTAGATGTACAGTACCGTTAGGTAAACCTTCTGCTAAACTCACCATCGTAGCAGAAGAAGGGTTTGGTTTTATCACAGTCATCAGAGCTCCAATTTCCATTTAAGTTAATCATAGCACATTTCTTCTTAGGGTCTTTATCTTCAACTTTATCCCAGGATCTGAAGGAGAAACTGCTCCCATCTGACCAACTCCAGTCAGAGTGTCTGAACAGGCCGATCCAGAAAGGGCAGGGTTCATTAGGCTGGCACTGTTTTGCATAATCTGGGTGTTGTCTATTGAAGTCTTGTAGCTGTTGGACTCCACTGATCAGGTCAGTGTAATTTTTTCTGCAGAACCTCTGAGCCTCTGTCCAGTTCATCGTCGTATTATCGTCACTGATATAAAATGTTTGGCCGGATTTATTATGTGCTGTGGAACACACAGATAAACTTGTTTGTTTTTATTCAGTCTCATGAAATCCTACATTATTCTTATTTCAAAACAATAATGTGATATCAATTCAGAGTTTGTCCTCCCCTGAAAAACTCCCCCATAAGTGGTTTATTCCAGAATCAATGTTGACCTATGTTCATGTTTGTAGTGGCGGCGCCCTCTAGTGACCGTAGTAGTTCTGACGGGAGCAAAGCAGGAAGTAAGTTGAGGAAGTAGAAGAGCGCCAAATCTCCTAGTAGCGAAATTACAAATCCTACTATGGTCCTGCCCTACAAAGTAGCTTGATTGGTTAAGTTTAGGATAGCCGATTGGTCAGGAAATATGACCTGAGCTAATGGGGTTATATTACCTTGCGTTAGCATGGACACCTGGCAAATAGTAGTGATTGAAAACTCTCCTGTGGGTCAGATTAGGGGTGAGGGGGGACAAAAGTCAGAACTACTACGGCCACTACTACGAGTTTTTTAGAGGAGAAAGGACTCTATGCGCCACATATTCTCACCGTGATAGCAGATAAATTTATTGGCTGTAGAACAAGACTCGTCATCCCATTTTTCCTGATTCATCCTCACACAGAGCTCTTCATCGCCTTTATTATCCGGCTGTCCTGTAGACCATTTACTCTCACTCTCGTTGAACTCCACCCCTGGCAGAGACCAGCGCCACACGCGGTTTGTTGTTTCGTTTTGCAGCCCAATCCAGGCTCCGCCTGGATACTGTGCAGTCGTGGAGTTAAGGAGTCTCTTCATGTCTGTCTGGTTAGACACTGTGGCCAGGTCAGTGTGGTTCTTTCTGCAATACTCCTGGGCTTCTTCCCAGGTCTTATTCTCTCCAATGAATAGGTAGTCATACAGCTGACCCCCAATGGAGGAACACTGACCTGATAACAGAGAAGAAAATGAAAGAAATTTTGTTTTGTTTTTAAACCTGGACTCTATTTTCCCATGTTTTTGTGTCTAAGTGACTGATGTTAAAGAGTAAGTTAGTTAGTTAGTTTAACATGAAACAGCCCCAAAATCACCATCACCAAACCCACCAGACTTAATTTGTTAACATGCTAACATGGTACCATATGCTATAATTTTAACTAAAATGTTTTGATGCAAATGTTGGCAAAATGTGGTCCAGTAACAGAAAGAAAATAAAAAAGATCCGCCAAAGCCACCAGACTCCATGTAAAAACTAATTTATGCATCATTAAACACACTTCATTCAAAGTGGACAGAAACTAAATAAAACTATCAAAGTCCATCTTGGTTCATCGTTCCACTGTTCCAACAATCACCACTCTGGTTTGGTTGAAATTAAACCTTAATTCACCCATTTACATGTGGAGATATGCTGGCTCTATACACGCTAAAAGTCCTGATTATTTACATGGAGTCTGGTGGAGATATGCTGGCTCTATACACACTAAAAGTCCTGATTATTTACATGGAGTCTGGTGGAGATATGCTGGCTCTATACACGCTAAAAGTCCTGATTATTTACATGGAGTCTGGTGGAGATATGCTGGCTCTATACACGCTAAAAGTCCTGATTATTTACATGGAGTCTGGTGGAGATATGCTGGCTCTATACACGCTAAAAGTCCTGATTATTTACATGGAGTCTGGTGGGGATATGCTGGCTCTATACATGCTAAAAGTCCTGATTATTTACATGGAGTCTGGTGGAGATATGCTGGCTCTATACACGCTAAAAGTCCTGATTATTTACATGGAGTCTGGTGGAGATATGCTAGCTCTATACACGCTAAAAGTCCTGATTATTTACATGGAGTCTGGTGGAGATATGCTGGCTCTATACACACTAAAAGTCCTGATTATTTACATGGAGTCTGGTGGAGATATGCTAGCTCTATACACACTAAAAGTCCTGATTATTTACATGGAGTCTGGTGGAGATATGCTGGCTCTATACACGCTAAAAGTCCTGATTATTTACATGGAGTCTGGTGGAGATATGCTGGCTCTATACACGCTAAAAGTCCTGATTATTTACATGGAGTCTGGTGGAGTTTGGTGATGGTGATTTCAGGGCTGTTTCATGTTAAACTAAAAAGGATCTTACACTTAGAATATTAATCTGAGTCTGTCAGCCACTTAGACACAGGAAAATCCAGGTTGGAAAAAAAACTAAATTACCGTTTAAATCAAACCATATTCTTAATTGAAGTGTGACTTGGAGTTGATGAGGAGTGAGCTGTCCAGATGATCCACTTACCCATCACAATGAACACAAACAGACTCCACTGCATCTTCACCCTGTTAGATGGTAATAAACTGTTATTTTTGGTATGAAGTCCGGATTATATATGTATATATATATATATATATATATATATATATATATATATATATATATATATATATATATATGTGTATATATATGTGTATGTATGTATGTATATGTTGCACTTACTGAAGTTAACAGAGACACACACACACACAGACAGAGACACACAGTCATACACAGACACACACACACACACACACACACACACAAGTCAACAGTGTAACACCTTGATGAACTGTGACATTTGCATTTTTAGGTTTCCTGTTGGACTTTGTGAATTCATGTTAAAGTAAATAATATGAAAATTATATTAATATGTTGGCGGATATGAGTTTAGCCATCAGAAGAGGGGGGGGGGCAAAACAAACAGAAGAACAGGCTGTCTTTACGTTTAGGGATAAAGTTTATAACCCAGTTTCTCAGGATGCAAATCAAAGATTTAACTGACGTTGTCTGACAACATTATGGGATGGATCCCTACAGAGATAGACCTTTTAGTTAAAGAGTAAGATCCTTTTAGTTTAACATGAAACAGCCCCAAAATCACCATCACCAAACTCCACCAGACTCCATGTAAATAATCAGGACTTTTAGCGTGTATAGAGCCAGCATATCTCCACCAGACTCCATGTAAATAATCAGGACTTTTAGCGTGTATAGAGCCAGCATATCTCCACGTGTAAATTGGTGAATTAAGGGTTTATTTAAACCAAACCAGAGTGGTGATTGTTGGAACAGTGGAAAGATGAACCAAGATGGCTTTTGATAGTTTTATTTAGTTTCTGTCCACTTTGAATGAATTGTATTTTACGACGCTAAAATTACTGATTATTTACATGGAGTCTGGTGGGTTTAACATGAAACATGTCATCGCCCCACACCCCCTTCTCTCTCCCCTTTCAAGTCTAAGCTGTCCTTTCAAATAAAGGCCTAAAAATGCCTCAACATTTTTTTTACAGACATACAATTGTTAATACTCAGATATTTGTTAGAGCATATAGCTTTTTAGATGCAGACCTTTGAGTGATATGTTTGAGTACCCCGGATGCATCACAGAAGATAACTTAAATATTGAGAAATAAACAAACACAGTTTCAAGGAACACTGGAAACCTTATCATTAAATAAATTAGATTTTACATGCAGTATTACGTTGAGTACAATCCCTCTTCTGCAAATCCACACAAACATTCAAATGTGACATCAAACAGGCGAGTTTATAACTTATATAGTTTATAACTTATATAACTTATATAGTTTATAACTTACATCTTGTGAATGTCCACAGCTTCACTCTGCTCTGATGGTTCTCCCTTTCTGTGCCCACGGAGACTACTCTCAACGCTTTATTGATCCTGTTAATAATTAAACTCTGGCTGTCACCGCGTTGTAATCATTTGAATATTAAAATATCAACGTGTCACGTTTTTATCTCTGTCTGGATACTTCTGTGTGAGGTGATGCTATATTTTAGTCAAGATAAGATTAAAAAACATACACGTCCACTAAAAGTTCTCTTGTTGCAGCTGACAGACTAAGATTATTATTCTAAGTGTCTGACAACATTATGGGATCGATCCCTACAGAGATAGACCTTTTAGTTAAAGAGTAATATCCTTTTTTTAAGCATGAAAATATCTGCGAAATTGCGTTCGCTAAACCCACCAGTCATTTTAGCATTGTAAAACACACTTCATTCAAAGTGGACAGAAACAAAATACAACTATGAAAAGCTGTTTTTGGGTCGTCTTTCCACTTTTACCAACCATCACAACTCTAGTTTTGGTTGAAATAAACACATAGTTTACAGATTTACATATAATGAAATATGTTGGCTCTATACATGCTAAAAGTGGTGTTTTTTTAAATGGAGTCTGGTGGGTTTAGCGCTAGCGACTTCAGAGCTGTTACTGGTTAAACAGAAATGTCTCAAAGAGGTTTTTAAAGGTCTATCTCTGTAGGGATCCATCCCATAATGAAATCAGACACTTTGAATAATAATCTGAGCCTGTCCTTTAGTGGACGCTAACTGATGGTGAACATTTGCCCGGTTACATTACAGCTGGTCTGTGGCTCCCGGTTATAGCGATCCTGATCAATACTGGACGATGTTCAAAGACTGTTGTTCCCATCAGTCACTCAGACACAGAAACATGGGAGAATAGCGTCTACGTTAAAAAAAAAGGTAGTTACCCTTTAAGACCTTGTTATTAAATGAAATGAGTCAAACTCTGTCGTTATTAAATGTGAATGTAAGCCTATTGTCTTTCCGTTTGTTGCTGTTGTGTCTATTCTACGTATGTTGTTGTAGATGAACTTCTCCACAATAAAGAATTATAACATTGTCACTGTTTCTGAGTTTTTCTCGCTGTTGCTGACCATAAATCGCTGGTTGTCTGTGTGACATCATTATCATCATCTCTGTCCTTCTCTTGCTGTCTGTCAGCTGATCACTTTATTCGCCTTCTTCTAAAATATCAGAAACATTAAAGGATAATTCCGGCACAAAACGACCCTAGGGGTTAACAACAGATGTGTACCCACTCTGTCGTTCTCTCGGACATGTTTTCATGCTAATTGAATGTGTCTGTAGCTTGAAGCAAGCTAGCACGGACCACTGATTAGCTTACAACGCTAGTATTTGGGGCACAGGGAAAGTAAAAACAAATTGCTATTTATACCACTAACAAGGCTCAAAATAGCACCACAATTCAACGGTAACATAACAAGGGTCCCTACATGTTAACCGAAGAATTGAGAACATTGTACGTGTACAGACAGTTTATTAAAAAGATAGTTTAGGAAGACAGTAGCTCCCAAGATGGCAGCCACCTGTATACGAGAACGCGACTGTCTCTGTCCCTGTGCCCTGAATACTAGCGTCCTTAGCTAATCAGCGGTCCACGCTAGCTTGTTTCAAGCTAAAAACACATTCGATTAGCGGGAAAACAAGTCCCAGAGAACGACAGAGTGGATACACATCTGTTGTTGACCCCTAGGGTCGTTTTGCACCCTAATTGTCCTTTTAAAGCAGAGCCAGAAGACACAAGAGTTTGTTATAAATGTGGTCTTGCTCCGTTATTTCTGAGAGCGAGTTCCACTCAAATATTCTGTCCAACAGACCAGCGACCGTTTCCACCGTGTGACATTTATGAGTGTATTATTGCATGTCTCAAATAATCTTCTCACTTACAGTTTAGTCAACGCAAATCCCTAAAAAAAAATAACGTAACCATCATAAATTGGAGCAAATTTAGACTTAGACTTCTCTTTGATCCTTTTGGGATGACTCCCGCAAGGAAATTAGATTTCCAGCATCAGTTTTCAGCAGCTTACAAACAAATACAGTATAGAAAATAAGAATAACAATAACAATAAACTTATAGCTAAATATAGGAAGTAAACAAAAGGTAAATAAATAAACAGTGAAAATCAATAAACTATAGATAAATAAAGATAAATATATATATAGGACTGTATATGATATTGTGTTAATACACTGAATAAAGTAGCATAAATTAGCAGTGCAGTGCAGTTAGAGTGTCCAGGTATGTATGTGATCATGCAAAATAGAGATTACATTTTTAAAAACAGGCTACCACGAGGGTTGCAAAGGGTCGGAAATTTTCTGGTAAATTTCCAGAAACTTTACATGGAAAGTGTAGCTTTCAATTTGGAAACTTTCATGGGAATTCATGGAAATTATGGCAATTTGGATGGGATGTAGTCCTTGGGCTCAAATGCAGTAATTTCTTCAATCTGTCTTCAATCAGCTTCAATTTGCTCTAGAATTTTGGATTCTAGAAATGATCTGTGCAGTGGGTGTGGCCTCAATAGCCTGACTTTTATCTTAACATATGAAGGTAGCTAGCATGCTGCCTTTGATTTACTATGGTTATGGTTATATGCTAAGCTAACCATCAGCGCTGTCTATTGTTTCCAGACTATCAAGAACAAGTGGGCTATACAATTAAAACACATAGGTTAATAGCAATGAGTTATGTATTACCTCCCGTATTTCAAAAACTAAATGTTGGCCAGTATGTGGTAGCCTCTGCTGATTACTGCGTGCATGTCATTGACGAATATAGGGAGGACATTCAACTGAAGTTGCAATAAATCAGGTTGTTTTAACCAAGATTATGCTGCAAAATGTTTTTTACTACATTTAAGTTCCCTGATATAGACTAACAGTATTATAACAAGCAATATTAAAAATATTCAGTTTATTCCCATTAATTCCCTTTAATTCCCTTTAATTCCCATTAATTCCCATTAATTCCCATTAATTACTGTTAATTCCCCTTAATTCCCGCTAATTCCGTTTATTCCCGTTCATTCCCATTAATTCCCGTTTAATTTCCGGAATTTTGCAACACTAGCTACCACACAGCAATCTTTTTCTGAGCCTGAAAATTAACACTCTCTGGTGACATCTTTCCTTTGATGTTTTAGTGGCTGTTTGATTTAAAATTTTAAGTTTGTTTTGTTTAGTCTGAGGACAAATCGCCACTACAGATTATATATAAAGACATAATATGTCATCATGTATGCTTCTACTTTTTTGTTTTACTGACTTCCTTTCAAAGACAAAGAAGGGAAGCAACCCCAAAATATCTTAAACTGTCAAAAAGACACTTGAGACTCGACTTTAACTCTAACTCAGAGACAATAATTGATTGGTTATTGTCACATGGTGCATTAGGACATTGGTTCTCAAACTTTTTTCAATAATGTTCCCCTTTTGAATCGTTTCTTTAAGCCAAGTACCCCCTGACCAGCGCTAATCATTTTCGGTAGAAAAATAAAGTCTCTATAAAGAGAAACAGTAGAGCGCTGTCAGCGATAGATTTACTAAACAACAGCCTTGGACCTGGAAAACCATTTAAATGCTAATGAGAAAGAGAGACCAAAACTGTAAAAAAGACAAAAACTTGGAAAAAGATGGTAGAAAGAAGGAAGGAAGGAAGGCAAGAATAGGTCAAAATAGTATCAAAAGCTTCAAAAACACTGACATAAGAATAAAAAAGCGAGAAACTTTTAAAAAGTAGGACAGTAGAAGGAAGGCTAGAATAGGTCCAAAGAAGGTGAGGCAAATGTCACATTTTTGGTAGGAAAAAAAAAAGTCTACATAAAGAGGAACAATGTTCTGGACAACAGCCTTGTTACTATTAAACATTTAGTTAAATATCTCACGTACCCACTGCAGTCCTCCAGAGTACCTCTAGGAGGACACGTACCCCCTACAGTCCTCCTGAGTAACCCTAGGGGGACACGTACCCCCTGCAGTCCTCCAGAGTACCCCTAGGGGGACACGTACCCCCTGCAGTCCTCCAGAGTACCCCTAGGAGGACACGTACCCCCTACAGTCCTCCTGAGTACCCCTAGGGGGACACGTACCCCCTGCAGTCCTCCAGACCCTAGGGGACCACTTACTGCATCCTCCAGAGTACCCCTAGGAGGACCGTCCCCCAGTCCTCCAGAGTACCCCTAGGAGGACACGTACCCCCTACAGTCCTCCAGAGTACCCCTAGGAGGACACGTACCCCCTACAGTCCTCCAGAGTACCCCTAGGGGGACACGTACCCCCTGCAGTCCTCCAGAGTACCCCTAGGAGGACACGTACCCCCTACAGTCCTCCAGAGTACCCCTAGGGGGACACACCCCCTGCAGTCCTGCAAAGTACCCCTCTGCTGCTGTTAATCTGTGATCTTTTGTATATGTTAAATTCCATATTTATTGTTTTTATCATTAAGGGTAATTTAGTTTTTTTCAACCTTATTTTCCTGTTTTTGTGTGTGTAAGTGACTGATGGGAAAAACAATCTTTTGAAACTGGTCCAGTATTGAGTAAGATCCTTTCTGTTTAACCAGAAACAGCTCTGAGAGCGACATCACCAAATCCACCAGACTCCATTAAAAAAAACAATACTTTTACCGTGTATAGAGCCAACATATTTTCACATGTAAATCGGTAAACTGTGAGTTTATTTCAAACAACACTAGAGGTATGATGGTTGGGAAGGTGGAAAGACGACCCAAAACGGCTTTTCATCATTTTATTTTGTTTGTGTCGACTTTGAATGAAGTGTATTTTACGATGCTAAAATCACTGATTATTTACATGGAGTCTGGTGGGTTTAGCGAACGTGATTTCGCAGATGTTTTTTGTTGAAACAAAGGATATTACTCTTTAACTAAAAGCTCTATCTCTGTAGGGATCCTTTCCATAATGTTGTCAGAAACTTAGAATAATAATCTGAGTCTGTCAGCAGCAACAACACGGGAACAAAGGGTCCAGGTTGAAATTAAAAAACGAAGTTACCCATTCATGTTTCATGTTTGTTTAGGTAGGCATCATCCACTGTAACTTACTTACTTTGGCAATAAATCAGTGAAATATGAATCATGAAACTAATCCAAATCAACCATGTGGCGTCCTCTAGTGGACAGCTGGAGTACTGCCAAAGATACTGTCAGAAGAAGAGAGAAAAACTAGCAAATATTCACATTGAACAAGCTGACATCACACAAGTTTGACTGTTTTTGCGTATAAAAATGACTCAAACATCATAATGTAGCACTGCTAACATTCTGCAACATGAGCCATCACTGGACAATATTCTGCACTATACATATTTACTTATTATACTTTGTTAATAATAATAATAATAATAATAATAATAATAATAATAATAATAATAATAATAATAATAATAATAATATATACTTTATTAATCCCGCAAGGGAAATTACAGTGTTTTCACTCATTAGTTATTATACACATAACACACAGGCCTGAATAGACCTGAATTACACACACATGCTCAGTATGGTTTCTCAACGGGGGCGGTACCGCCCCCTAGGGGGCGTTTGGACGGTGTTGGGGGGCGGTGTGAACGAGGCAGCAGAGAGGGGGGCGCTCAGGCACAGATGGGGGGCGTTAATCACTGTTATTCATCACAACTTTTAAGCCTCTGACAACACATACAATGTTCATTTGAATTTGAAATAAAATAATATCTGAATTAATATTTCAATTGTTGCTAGTAGCCCACTCCGACTTGTCCTGCTAGCTTTCTGTCTCGCTACCGGCAAATGATCTCCATAGCAACGCCTATAAACAAATGGCGCAGCCGGCAGCTGTCAGAGTGGTAGAAATAACGCTGCTGAGGACTTTGACAGCTGGCCTGCTTCGCGGTTTAAGATTAATGTGTCCAATCGAAATGCACACAAGCACAATTACGCAGGCTAATACAACAACATTTTGATATCAAAACACTTTCAAACACCATGGCGGAAAATAAGAAGAAGTGCAGACAGTATAGTGTTGAGTACATTAGATATGGCTTTATTCCCTCACCGGCATACATCCAGCTCCCGATGTGCCTGCTTTGCCAGCAGGTTTTTTCTAACGAAGCAATTAAACCGTCCCGTCTAAAGGAGCACTTAACTAAAATCCACCCGATAAGGCATCCAAGGATGTTGCGTATTTCCAGGACCTCAAGGATCAACTTTCAAAACGGTCCATCTCCAAGATAACCAGACAGAGAGTGGGTTAGTGGCCTCCATATTATTATAATAACTAATTCTATTTTTTTTCTATTTCTTATGTATATTTTTTCTCCTGTCTACCTAATGTGTATTTCTGATGGGTGTAAAAAAAAAAAAATCTTTTGAGCTGCTGTAGCAGGCATTTCCCCAGAGTGGGATTAATAAAGTATATTTTATCTTATCTTACTAGATGTAGCCAATATTTAATTTCTTGTTTTTGAATTTTGATGAATAATGGGAGTTGGCCTAATTCAGCTCTGCAGGAGGCTTTTGCAGAACTCTAGATTCATGATTTCAACTGGGTTTCTGTCCAAATGGGCCGAATTCTGGTAGGCAACACGAGCCCAAATCTCACTACCATACACATAGGCCTACACATATAGCCTACTGTCAGTAGGCCTATGTATGACTACCATAGAGGAGACATTGGTTCTGGGACAAATTCAAATCAGTTGAGCCAGATTCAAATTAGGATTGTAATGTACAGTACATTTGACTTTTTATTGCACAGATTGCCCTGCGTGCATTTCTTTCTCTCCGTTCCATTATTGCTCTCTCTATCCGCCCTTTTTAAACATAAAAACATCCGCCAAACTGCGTTCGCTAAACCCACCAGACTCCATGTAAATAAATAGCCATTTAAGCATCGTAAAATACACTTCATTCAAAGTCGACAGAAACAAAATAAAACGATGAAAAGCCGTTTTGGGTCGTCTTTCCACTTTTCCAACCATCACAACACTAGTTTTGGTTGAAATAAACACATAGTTTACAGATTTACATGTTAAAACATGCTGGCTCTATACACGCTAAAAGTCCTGATAATTTACATGGAGTCTGGTGGGATTAGCGCTAGCGACTTCAGAGCTCCCTCTCCTCTCCCCCTCCCTCTCTGTATCTCACCCTCCCCTCTCCCCCCTCCCTCCCTCCTCTCCCCCCTCCCTCCCTCTCTCTCCCTCCCTCCCTCTCTCTCTCTCTCTCTGTCAGTGATCTTCAGCTCGCATCACGATGAGGTAAGGACGGACCGCTCCTTATTTTTCTGCCTTTAACGCGCATTTATCTCGCATTGCATGTAGAATATCTGCATGTGTAGGCTAGATATTTAACCCGTGTAAAAGCGTGCATGCATGCAGACAGCCCCAACCCGGCCCGGCCCAGCTCGGCTCGGCTCGGCTCGGTTCTCCGCGGCCGCAGAGCCAAAGACAATAAAACGGCTCGTTGTTCAGACAAACAGGGAGGAGTCTGCAGATTCTAAAAAATCACACGGTCGTCATTTTAAATTCGGTTTTGTCAGGTTTTCATTTCAATCCATCATTTCTCTCACGCGGTGTTTTTTTTTTTTTTTTTTTTGGGAGGATGATGCGTCCTCTTTTCTTTCTCCTCCTTCATGCGGAGGGAGGATGGAGAGATGGAGAGATGGATGGGTGGATGGTGGAGGAGGATGATTCATAGATGTCGTCAGAAAAAAAAATAACAGCAGCAGCAGCGAGCATAGCTGCACACATAAAATAAACCCATTTCAGAGATGAAATATAGAAGTGAAAGCATGTGGAACTGTGAATATCTGTGCTTTGTTTGGTGTTAAATCAGCCGGAGAATATTTGGTGGATTTGGTGATTATTTGGCGGGCTTGGTTGATGGTTTTTGTGGCCTAGAACACGTCCTGCAGTCGGTCTGTGTCAGTCTGACGGAGCTGCAGCTAGCTATAGAGGGCGATTACATTATTATCATCGCAGATTCATGCGCGGATTATTATGTCTGGATGGATGGATGAGTTGTCGGGTCACTGTTTCCCAAAAATGCCCGAGATGACGTCCTCACGTGTCTTG